>NC_046238.1:14253364-14366659 GCF_009819885.2 Catharus ustulatus | reverse complement strand
TGAATCACTCTTACATTAGATGTTAAGAAGAAACTGGTAGTGTAAAACACCAGTGATGTATTGCATAGCATAGAATTACTGAGGAAGGTGAGTCTGTGGGATTAGGTCCACAACGCCTAAAAAGAGTTGTGGCAGTAATTCCGGTGGTTTCAGCTGAGCTGAGTCTACTTAATTTCTCTGATACCTTTGAGGAAAAAATTGAAAGAATAGAAGCCTGAATTTTTCTATCAGTGTTCAACAAGGGGAAAGAAGTAGAAAACCCAAAAGATTGGTCACAATTAAGGAAGCTTAAACTTTTGTGAGGAAGACTAAACTAGCATAATTATTTGAACATTTCTCTCTCAACTTCTTAACCCAGCAACAGTGAAGCAGCAGATGGGCACCAAAGATTTGTGAAATAAACTTTATACCATGTATTCCTTAAAAATATCTCTGTGCCTGAGATAGAATACCATCACTTGATCATAGACCAATCAACAGTTAGTTACAAATCAAATAAATACCTTTCAGAGTCAGCTGGTTAGCACCATCAAAAATCTCTGCTTAATTGCTGCTAATTCAGTGAAGAAAAAAATATTTTAATACTAAATCCCAAGGTCTACTATTAAAGAGAAGAGCAATCCTGCCTTCCAAATCCCTATAACATAGATGCTGGAGATCAAAACTGGGGCATCAATTGTTACCAAGTGCTAATGTGTCCAAATACAAACTTTATATCTTTGAAGACGTAATTTACCTGGAATACTACTGCACCTGTGTGGGTTAGTCAAATGTCAGCAAAGTGCACTCTGCTGTTCTTGAATCAATTAAAGACTGCCAATAGTTTTGAAAGAGGAAGTACCACTTAAACATGCATATAGTCATTAATGATATAAAACTATTCTTAATTATCTAAAGTTTCAAATTAGGTAGGCCAAATGCTTCAGCACTGCAAACAGAAGAAAACAAACCCTACCATTTCACTCACTGAGAGGCTATGTGAGCTTTATTGAAATAGTCTGTCAGCTTGCAAAGTGCTTTTTCCTGTGAATGCCACTTTTTTTGCAGTTGTTGCCATCAAAGTTTGCTTCTATAGGTAATTTTCTTAATGAATTACTATTTTCTTTCAGCATAATTTTAAAAAGAGACCACAGGAGCTAGCAGCAGCAACAAAGCAAAGTAAAAAAAAAAAATAACATCTGAAGCCTTCAAGAAAAGGAACAGAATCTAGAACATCATCATGAAATATTTACCTAAAGGAGCCACAAAAGTGTCATCAGCTGACATTTACTCAGGCTTAGGACTGTATAATATTACTATTCAAGGAAAGAAGATGATTAGTGGAAAAATCTTGCTTATGTGAACAGTCCTACTTGGATCTATCAGTGCTCTTTCCAGTAAGATGGATGCTTTTGTCATAAGGACCAGCAGAGGATGAGTATGTGAAATTTTACTGTATTGAATTATTCCAGTGAAACACAACAAGCCTTTCCATGGTGCTCTCAGAGATCATTTACCCTTCATATAGTGCCACTAACTTATTTACTTTTCCTCTGTATTCCCTACACTTTTCAATTGTTTTGTGCTACACTGATCAGTGTTTTGCCTAGTCATGGTCAGTCATCATTTGACTACTCTATATTATCCATGCACTGCTAAACTCGGTTTTGAGTTGTGCATGCTACTAAATAGACAAAAAGAAGTCCGAGAGCCTTATAAATGTGTGGAATTCCCAGAAACCCATCTTAAATGGTAAAGGAATAATACATACTATTACAAAGTTATTTTGGCACAGACATCCAGGACATGCAAATTCAATTCCAATTGCAGACCAAATACTTCAGAAGCACCATGGCAAAATGAAGAACAGTAAGAAGTTGTTCAGAAATGGAAGTTGTTCAGACAGTTGGAAGGCAGAGGTCAACTCCAGAACAGTACACAGACACAAATGACTCTAAAAGACTCCTCCTTTTATTGTGGTCCTGACCAAGATACACAGTGAGCAAAGCTTTTAAAAGAAATCTTAGAGTGGACAGTGCTTGTCCTTCTCCTGCTGTTGTCAACAGAAACACTGTGCAAAAATCTGCTGCATTCCCTGAGATGCCTCTATGCTGGCCTCAGCCCAAAATCCTTAGGCGTGAGTGAGGCATAGGAAGGTCTGCTTAGGAAGTTATGAGTTGGAAATAGGGCAATTTCCTGGTTTATATGAAATTCATTCATCATTAAGGTGTTCATTACATTCCCGCAAGCAGTTTCAGTTTCAGTTTCAGTTTCAGTTTCAGTTTCAGTTTCAGTTTCAGTTAAAGGTATTTAACATACTTCTTCTCTGCCATGTTCCCCTGCTAAACCCAACTCTCCAACTATCAGGTGTTCAAAACCATCTTATATGTGTGAGGAGGAATAAAGAAAATCAACATGGCTGATTTCAGAATATTGGCTTTACTGTTATCTGGAGTCATCCATCTTACAGGCATGACTATCTGCAAATAACCTGCAATTTGGGAATGAGCTGCATGAATGCACTTGCTTTTCTTTATACTCATCTTGTCAGAATTTATTTTTACCGGACTCATCAGTTCAACATCATTCTAACTGCTTCAGTCATCAGGTACCAGCAGTCTTTTTTCCAGGAGGTGTCCCAATCTCCTAGAACCTTGGGGCATGAATAAAACCCACAGTGAAGATAAATTAAGGAAGTCATTGGCAGTAAATAATCCAGACTTCAGTTGTTAGCCACTCTTTTCTGTCCTTTCAAAGGAAACTTCAGCTGCTTTTGCAAAGAGGTTTAGTAGTAGTCTCTGGATATCAATCACTCTCTGCTTATTCCAGCATTTCATTAATGTTTTCCTAACTTTTCTGTAGTCCTGGAAGACAATGTTTGTGAATTTTTCATGTAGCAGGAATCCTAACCAGTCTGTCAAAGTATCTGATACGTCCCTTTCTGCAACCCCTTGGACCCTTCTCTCTTCTCATAGTCAGTTTTGTTCCCAAGTCCCTAAAACTTTCCCACTGGGATTCCCACCACCCCTGGCATAGCAACATGCCTCACAACTTTTCACAAGACTGAAACTTCTGATAATTCTGACTTCTGTTTGATAAACAGCCTGAAAGCAAAGAATTGGTGCTTTGAAGCTAAGAAAAAAACATGAACAAGCCCTGCCTGCTTATGGTCAACCCTTATTGTGAGCAAGTTCCTGTCAGTGGAAGCACAAGTTCATCATGTTCTTTTCCCAGTCCACAAATGTCATGAGATTTTTGATAATGCCAGTTCACTTATGCTCCCTATATGCTCCCAGAAGATATGAAACAACATGAGGCAGGTAACATAGGCAACAAATGTCATGCTTAATGAAAGTTTTGGAGGTTTTCCATGTTTTCAGGTGAGGTTCTTCTGGCATCTTGACTTAGTGGAGTTACATGTCCTTTACATATTGCTTTACATTTGTACAGCAACAGACTCTGCCAATATAATGGCCATTTGTTCTGTCATTGCTTTCCTACAGTTGCCTTAAAGAAATTTCTCTACAACTCCTGGATGAAAAGTTTTACTAGAACCAATAGCAAGAAAAAATGTAGATACATTGTAAGGATAAATTAGTTTACTCAACACAGACCAGAATTTTAACACGGAAAATTTACTTACTACAAATTGCAACTGTTCTCTCTTCTTGGTCTTTTTACTATACACGAAAATTAAATGACAAGCAAAAGACAGCAAGGAGATTATCTTAAGCTTTCTTACAGATACTATTAAACCAGAACGGTCCCTCTGAAAAGCAAAAATACTATTTCTTGTTCCTTACGAAGACATCAACAATTAGTGGGGTATTTTAGTGCATTACAGAATGGTATGTGGTTATGACCACAGGAAATTAAAAATTATAAAGTTAGTTGTTCAAAAATCTTATACAAGTTTGTGATCAGAATTTAATCCTAGAATACGAAAAAAAATTAGTAGCAAATATTTACAAACTACTATTTTCATACAATTCAAGAATTACTAAAATATTGTGAACAGTAATTTTATATAATGAAACCATAGAATCATAGATTCCTCATCTAGGTTGGAAAAGACCTTTAAGATGATTGAGTACAACCATAAATCTTACACTGCCATATCTCTTTCTGGCCTATTCATAACCAGAAAAAAATGAGGAAAATTCATTAGCATTATTATTAATTTAATATTTGACATGTACTGTTCAGTATTCTTATTTTAGAACTAACAGTGATGGTGCTTCATTGTAAGAAATTAAATCAGCCATACACAATCTTGCACAGATTTAGAAGACAATGAGTTGCTCAGCATACACTGACTTCACTTGAACTTCTATAAATTCAATAGACTTGAAAGCAGTATCAAACAGACCTTTTTTCCCTCTTTGTATTCCTTTAGAATAGTACTTGGTAAGCCAGATACATTTGTCACTGTTACAGTAAGGACCAGCAAAGGCTATAAAAATCAAGTTAATAACTTTTTGCCTATGACAGGTCCATCAGATTTGGAATCCATTTCATTCACTTTTTAGTGATGATCAAACTTTTTATTCTATTGAATTTCTCACATAATCTCTCAAGAATTTTCTGGACTTTAATAACCTCTCATCACAAAGGTGTGGTAAGTAAAGGCCTTTTTTCACAAAATTGCTACAATTCTGGCACCATACAACAAAAGCAAGAAAAGCAATTTACTTGCAAACTCTAGGTTAAATACCTTCACATAAAGATGGAAATACACCACTCCTTTATTGTGAGGTGTAGTTTTACATGTTTCTGTAATGGCTACACACAATACAATTAATTTATTTTCAGACAGTAGGAGAAAGAAAAAAAGAAAAACCTAATAAAAACCATCAGTAGTCATTTTCTGACTGGACTAAAACATTGCCATTCAGAGTAAATAGATGATATTAGACATTTAGTGATTTATTCATCAGCATTATCCAGTGAGGGCAGATTGCATTAATACAGACAAAACAAGCAAGATTGCCAGCATTATGTTTTGCTGAAAAAATATATAAATCTTAAGTTTTATTTACCTAATCTAGTTTGGGGGAGGAATAGGACTATATTACTATACAACAAGTTTTGAGAATTCGAATATGAAGTGAGTATATGAAGTCCCTGGAGAGGGTCTTTCAGATTATTAAAGTAACACAGAAAAAATGCTTTTTCTATATGAGAAATTCTTGTAACTGCTAGACAGTGAACCCAGAAAGAAATTCTAATTTCTAAGGTTATATTGCTCTATCTGTCTGGTAGTAATTTTCTGCATTTTATTTTCACTTTAAGGATTTACCTTAGCTCAGCTGTAAGAACTGAACTAAAGAGTGTAATAAGATCTCATATATTTCAAGCTACCATCCAAATTTGTAGACTGGATAGCAAAGGATTATCTGAAATTTACTCATCACCTTTGTTTTATTTCCATTACCCATGCAATCCTGCAGATATAATAAAGCATTATAAGGGACAAGGCTGAAGAATCACATTAAGATGCAATCTCATGAAAGGTTAAGAGGCCATGAATGAAGACGGACTTTTTTATTAAGGACTTGGGATCATAAATACAATTATTCACAAACAAAATCCATTCATCAAAAGTGAGCTGAGACTGAAACTGCATTTCAGTGGAGCCCAGCTTTTCTGTTTAATGCTAATAAATACATCAATAGATTCAATTTATATAACAGTGGGAAGAGAGAGACACAGACTATGGCAAGAGTAGGCTCAGGACCTTATAAAACTGCACCTGACAATTTTGGTACAACTTTATTACAGAATAGACTTTGCTTAGTAGGTTCACTTGCAGACAGATTGTTTGAACATGATTAAAACTTAATTGCAAAATGGAGCTCAGTGATGCCATAGTTACCTGACACAAGTACTGTCTAAGGATTTAGCCTGCTTTGCAGTGCAGGGACTCCATGGGCAGTGTTGGCACAACCTCTTTGCACCCCTGGGATTCATGTTTCTAGCAAGAAGGCAACTCTGATTTCTCACACAGTGTTCCTGTAGAAAACAGATGCATAGCTGTCAAGGGAAACCCTTTAAATCAATGCTCTTGAAGTAAGAAAAATATAGCAGTCTGAAAAGAATATCAGGAGGAAGTAAAAAGAAACTCGCAGTTAAATGCATCTATTTAGAAATACCCTAATGCCTGCTTCTAAGAGACAGAGCTCCTTTACTCATTAATATATGATAAGGAAGTTTCATATAAAATTTTATATATACTTTCAAGCCTGGTTCACACTGAAACACTGTTTAAAGGTTTGCATCTTTTCAGTTATTGAAGTGTAGTTTGGTGTACTGAGTTATTTAAAAGCTGTGGTCTCATTACTTCGATAGGCCAAGAAGTGGCTGACATCACTCCCTGGTCATCTGTAGCATACTGAGCTCATGGAAGTCAGATAGTCTCTGTGTATTGCAGTTAATCTCAGAGGATGAGGCTAAAAATTACTGTTTTCTCCTCTGTAAAGAACTCCTGTCCCTAGTGCCACTTAGCATTCCAGAGAATTATGGTGGGGGGAAGGTACCAGGGTTAAATGATACTGCAAAGTCATTTGTGTCAAGGGTTCTGGCTGCTTAAATGGGAAATATGCAGATGGGGAACTTTTTGGGAAGGTCACAAGGGTGACTCAGACATTTTGGTCTATCATCTAGATGCCATTTCTCAGCAGCTCTGCTAAGTTCCTTCACATTAACAACATTGTGTCTGTGAGGACAATAAAATTTAAAAGCCCTAAGAGCTTAAGAAATGAGTTCTAGGGAGAGATGTCTGCATTCTGCAGACCCAGATACTCCAGTCTGCTTTCTTTTTGCTCAAACTTTATTCACTCCAGCTCCCAGGGGAAAATTCATGAGAAGAAACTCATCTGTCACATTGCACTTGACAGTCCTTGACTCAGCTGCTTGTACTGGCTTCTGTTGGGAAGCTGACATTGCTTCTCGGAGCAAAGATGGGGATTGCCAACAAAAGAACCAGAGAGCCATACAAGCTGCTATGCACCTGACAGTTCATTGAAAATTTGTGAAAGGATAAAACAGGAAGGAAGAAATTCTAAGCTTCAAGAATTTTGTAGCTAGTAAAATACAGAGTTTTTTGTATTATAACTTGGATTGGGAGAAACTGTCTTCTTAGGCCAGTATAGCACCTGACAATACAAAAAAAATTTACAATGTCCCCTAGATAAATTATTGCTTTTAAATTCTGGAAAAAAGTACAAGAAAAAAAAAAACAACCCTGACTTTTCTTAAATTTATTCATTTTCCTCCTTTGTTTCTTATTATAAATAATCCATGAACACAACTTTTACATCTCCAGCCATAACAACAGGAACACATACTGCTGAACCGGAAGGGACCTCAGTACAACCATTTAGTTAAGGCCTGTAAAGTGCTGTATTTCACTTTCCCATCACACCTTCTGTATTGGCGTATTTTATTTTAATAAAATGATTTAATTGTATTTGCTAGTGGGAAGCTGTGCTATACTGTTATGATTTCTTGTGGAAATCCTTCTTGCGTTTTAATGCCAGTAAAGAAAATTATTGATAGCAATGCAGATGAAGCAAGTGGCAGGTAGAGAATAGTTGAACCAACTAATCTTACTTTAGTCTAATGAGGTCTGACACTACATTATATCTCTATGTTTACATTACAGATAACATTTCGGTAATAAATTGCTAGAACTCTGCAAATAGCATTTGCTGACAGGGTTTGGGATCCTTGGTAAATCTGAAGGATTTGAGATATGCAATTTCATGTTAGCCACTTTTGCTACTGTGGTGTTTGTAAATTTCTGTGAAAGCTTGGGAAAAAGTCCTTTCATAAACAAGCTGTATTTTATTTACTTCTTTTCAGTAGTATTGTGCTTGAAAAAAAGCATAATTTTTCTGACATGCACAAATATAGTATTAGAAATAAATAAAGTCAAAGTAGCCCTTCTACTCTACACAATCCAAATAAGGTCTCACCTGGGGTCCTGGACATCTCACCTTAAAAAATTTGGGACTCTATTTAAGAAAATCCATAGAAGAGCACCAAAAACAAAAACAAACAAACAAAAAATTCTAGAAGAAATTAAATACACACAGTGAAAAACAGGAAACCTCTCAGTCTAGTCTAGACTACAGACAGTTGAGGAGACAGCCAAAACCATTAAAGAGTTGCCACAAGAGGAAGGGACTATACTTTTATATATATACACCTGGACAATGCCAAAAATCAATGGACAAGAATTAATGGGGACACTTGGATAACATGTTAAAATAAAATCTTCCTAGCCATAAGCATAGATGAAAATTTAAATATTTCACAGAGAACGGAAATGGATTCTACTATCCGAAAAACCATACTAAAGAAGTGCAGTGCCATGAGCAGCTGAGTAAAGACTGCAGAGCTTCCTGCAGTCCTTTCTCAGTTCCTTTTTGATTATGATTCAGTAATGTGAACTTCTAAAATGAGACCCATCAGCGAAGGTGGACTTGGGATATTGGCTACACAACTCTTTCTTCTGTTGAGGGAAGCAAAGAGGTCTAACACAAATAAGAAAAGACTGGTGCAAGAGTGTATGGGTGCACAGTAGCTGATTGGGTTGCTTTCCAGCACAAAGAAGATCCTGTTGTGAGTATGCCTTGCAACAAGAAACAGATACTTCTTCATATTATCTGATATGTTTATTACCCAAAAATGATCATAATAGGCTCCCCAGTACAAAGTGCACTCAAAAGCAGAAATAAATGATTCTGGGCACTACATACCCCCCAAGTGGCAGTGACAAGTGAAATAACCTTCTCCTCTGGAAGAAGGAGGCCAACAATTGGAATAATTTTCTTCTTCTACCAATCTGAAGCCAGAGTAGGAGCAGAAAGTAGTTCTAACCTTATTGCTTTGGGGATTTCATGGCAGCAGACTCCAAAAATGACAATTGATTTTCTAGACAGAGGAATCATAAAACTTTTGAAGCCCATATCAATTTAATCTACTGCATTTATAAGAAAATCAGTTAGCACACTGAAAGCTGTTGGATTATTCAGGCACAATCTTTGGCAAATCCTTAGTTCATTTTCTTCCCTTTTTTCTTTATCTCTGTTTCTTTAATTACAACTTGTCTGGTGCATATCCTTCACCCCCAGCAATTCTAACAAGCCTGTAACTGCCTTCATTATCTCTTCCTTCAAGGTCTCTTTTAAATCCTTGCATTATGCTGAGGTCAGACTAATGACACTATAGTTGTCCAGATCACTATTTCACAGTGTCACACAAGGTTGGACATGATACAGATTAGATCTAGAAATAAACATAAGGAAATACAATGGGTAGATCTGAAAGAAGAATATCTGGCTGCAACTGAAGACCTTTAGGAAACTATATTTTCATTCCCAGTTCTTGAAACAAAAGTACAAATGTCCTGAAATAATATGCAGACAATACACAGTTAATAGGTATTTCTGCTTTTCAAGACAATAAATAGCTCATGCTGCAAAACCCTGAAATAGAAATTAAGTTCAAACATGCAATGTGCAAGATCAACTCTGAGTAAACACTCCGAGGTTTTTATAAGCTCAGAACTCATCAATCAAATAACTAAGGAGGAGAATGACAGTTAAATAACAAAAAAATTACCAGGAAATGTGAACGTGGTTATAAAGACCGAACATAATCTAATGTCCATTTAGAAAAACATGTCCTACCTATTACTCTTATATCGCTGGTATTCCTACTGTAAAGAAAAGGTACTTTACAACAGAATTGGTAACATTATTACAGCTCCAGCAAGGATGAGATTTCACTTAGAGTACTGTTTTACAAATAGATAAACTGAACTGAAACAAATACAAGGGCCATTTTAGCTTTTGATGCTAATTGAAAGTTTACTTTGGAGAAGAAGCTAAAAAATTGATCTGATTAGTCAATGAAAATTTACGCTGAATAGTAATATCTTTACTAACTTAAACATATTTCTATCAATAAAAATGTAAATTGGTGCAGAACTAAAAATAAATATAAAATTCCACAAGAGATCAGAATAAATTTCATAAATTATAGTGTCAAGAGATGACCTAACCTTCCAGCAGAAAGGGGTATGGGAGACCTTGTCAGGAGGGCAGGAGTAAACTGAAGGACAGATTTAGCATCATAATCTTCCATTCCTCAAGGGAAATACATAGCCTTGGTGGAATGACCAGAACACCTACTTTGAGGGAAAACCTTCCCACAGCAAGGAAGTCAGTGGGAAATACAAAGGAGAGGGAAAAATAAAGGCATTTAAATACTTCACACTTATGTAAAATCTTTTCAGATCCACATTAAGTATGTTGGCAAGCCCTTCTGAGTTAAGCATGTTCCTTCAGTGAAAATGTAATGAAATTTAAGGGACTCAGATATTAGTTTCAGTGAAATATCTGTCAGGATTTTGTGACTTCACAGAATCATTGGGCTGGAAAGGACCTTTAAGGAACATCTAGAGCAACCTCCCTGCAGTGAATAGAGACATCTCCAGCTAGATAAGCTGCTCAGAGCCCTGTCCAACTTGGGCTTGAATGTTTTCAGGGTTGAGGTATTGCTCTCTAGGCAACCTATTCCAGTGCTTCACAAATCTCACTGGAACAAATTTCTTCCTTGTAGCTAGCCTAACTCTACCCTCTTAGTTAAAACCATTCCCCCTTGTCCCATCTCAACAAGCCCTGCTGAGTAGTTTGGATCCATCTTCCCTGTAAGATCCCTTTAGGTACTGGAAGCAGCTCTAAGGTCTCCCAAACCCTCCTCTTCTCTAGGCTGAACAAACTCAGCTCTCTCAGCCTGTCTTCTTTACACAGGTGCTCCAGACCTCAGGGAATCTGCTCTGCTCTGGACCAGGACACAGGACACAGGACTGCAGCGGGGGTCTTACCAGAGTGGAAGAGAGAGGGAGAACCACTTCTCTGGGTCTGCTGGTCACATTTCTTTTGATACAGCTCAAAATACAGCTCTTAGCGTTCTGTGCTGCCACATTGTCATGTCATGTCCAGCTTGTCACCCACCAGTACCTCCAAGTCCTTCTCAGCAGGGCCTTTCTGAATCCCTCCACTCTCTAGCCTGTATTATTATCCTGAGGGCAGGTCCTCAGCGAGTCCTACTGACTAATTCCTTGAACAGCTCGACGTTTCCTTTCTTAAAATTTCCTTTCTTCAGGGTCCTGACTTTACTCTTTGCCTGGCCTATATCACTCAGGACTGCAAACTCCACCAATGCATGATCCCCACAGCCCAGGCTGCCTCCAGTCTTGACATCACCAATCAGCTCATGTTGGACCATTAGGTCCCTTATTAGATCCCATCCAGAAGGGTTGTCTATTACCTGGCTCAAGAAGTTAAGATTTAGAGACATAACACTTGCCTACAGCTCTTCAATGAAGTAAATTTTAATTTGCGCTTAAGTAGAGATTGACTGCTAAGACTTATCCACTGCCTTTTCTATTTTCTCTCCCTAAAACTTGATATCCCAGGATAGTGGGATAATGAAACTACACAAAAAATTTATTACAATTCCAGTAAGAATGTTGAATTGTCAGGAGAAGAACTTTTTGCATGGCAATTTAAAATACTCTTAAAATACTTGAAAAGATTGAACTTCTAACAACTGGTTTAGATATTGAAGTTTCCAACTCAAATATAGTTATAAAAGGAAATTATGGGGGGAAAAAAATAATGTTTTAAAAGTAAAAATACCATTGGCCATGATTTGTGTCTGAATGTGAATCTGGGACAAAACATTGAAATGTGAATGTGGTTGAGCACATGCTTAAATGTTGTTCACAGTAGAGATTAATTTTTCATTTGTTTCAGTGCTGTTTTCAGTAAGAATACAATACTAACCTACCAGATAAAAATCAGTGTGAACACATCAGTGTTAACAGAGAAATGTCAGCTTTCACACAATGTAAGAAGCCAAAACCTCACCTTGTGAATTTTTCAAGGACATCTCCAAAGATAAGATCACGGTCATGACTGCAATCACACATATCATGAACATTGTTGTCAGATTAATTTTCATCTTGTCCTGTTGGAAAAACAAATGCAAAAATATTTACATCTTTAGTTAATGTATTAAAGGCAAAGGTCAATTGTTTTTGAAAAATGAGATTTCATGTTATGGGTATTTATGCAAGAATTCCTTTACATGAATATTCAACATTCTTACTGGAACTGTAGTAAATTCACAAGTAATTGAGCCTTAGGATAACATTAACATTACAACATCCATTCTTTTCTCTTTTAATAAACACACAGATTTCTTTGTTTGCTGAGTGAACACATCTGGCTTCCAAGACTTCCCTGTCTAGAAATTTTATGTCCATTGACTCCTCAATCCGTAATTCAGAGAACACCGCGCACGTACAGAAATAAAGTTGTCTTGCTGATTACAGAATCAGACATTTTTAATAGGAAAACTCTTCAATTTAGCTTCTGTGTAGGAGTAAAAGTCATCATTCCAGGTATATTAAGTGCAGATTTAGGAAAAAAAAAAAAGTGCATAAGCAAAATTACATTTTCTAATTACAGAAATGTACATAATTTAAGAGATGTTGTGTGTGAATCTGCCAATTACATAAGTCATTTATAAAGTGGGACTATAGCTAAGATAATAATTTACAGAGGTAGTATAAATAGTAATTAAGAGCAGTTTGAATATTTGCCTGCTTTCCTATAATCTTTCCATGTAGATGTCATAAGGAAACAGGAGGAGAGGAACCTAAAACCTGCAACAAATCTAAGCATGAAGTTACATTTAAGATTTGAGGCAGACACTTCTGCAGGAAGCTCAGAGATCTGCCCAGAAAGATTCAACTGCATAAGCAGGTCCTTAGGGAACATGTTTCCAAGTAAAATCTAGAAGCCACACAAGAGTTATTCACCTTCAACACTAAGTCAAATGTGTACATAGTGCTAATGCTGTCACCTTTCCAACGAGAAAGAAACACAAAGTCCTAATAAATCCAGACACTTTGAATGTCAGTGCTCTTTGCCCAGTAACGTGACAGACATCATCAGCTCTGCCTCTGTGCTGCCACGGAGTTTATTCATCAAAACCAAAACCACCTCAATTGGCAAACTTCCCTCTTCTGGTCTGAGGCACCACAGGATGTTTAAATGCTACTGGCTCCAGCTTCACCTCAATGATAAGCAAAAAGAGTTTGATAGGTACCATTCATATTTAACCAATGCCTTCTTGAAAAACTATAAAATCCACACAATTATTACGACGGTCCCAAAATCTTCTAAACCTGGAAGATTGCAGGATTCTAATGTTTGCATCAGACTTCTGTAAGTGCTGTTATCGATCTTACATGGGCTCTCTCAAGGAATATCAATTTGCAGCAAATGGAAAATCTCCAAAACAAATAAAGCACAAATGTGTCAAAAAAAAGTCAAATTCAGGTCCAATTTGAATGTGACTTTGAGACCTGACATCACAGATGAATCTCTTTACCACTGCACATTCTTTTCATTTTGTTTCTCACAGAAAGTTTTGAAAAGGCTTGGGTTTATCCCACGGTGGTACAGAATCACTTCTGAAATCTCAGGGGAAAAAAAAGCCTGGTGTGGAAGAGAATTCCTGTACACAACTGTGCCAGATGCTGGATTTAAAGCTGCATTTGCACGTCCTGCCACTCTGTCTTTGCATCTTTTTCCATGCTCTGCTATGTGTTGATTTGGCTCACTTCATGGCAGCTCTACTTAAAAGGTGTCCGATAAAGCAAAAATGCTTGTTGTTAGCTATTGTTAGTTCTTAGTTTCCTCATTTATGCTTATATCTTTCAGCTGAATGTTTAAACCTGTACTGAAGGGTAAAGAATAACCTTCCCTAAAAATGGAGCACAAAAAAAAGAATCATTTAAGGAATTGGCAGGGTTGGTGCGAATGGGGGAAAACATTCAAGCCTCATGAGAGAAATTACTGTGCAGGAATGTCAGCAAAACAATTCGATCCATATAGCACAGAGGGAAATTCCGCAGATATGCAAGAAACAATGTGTTCAGGTAGTAGGGGGTGAATCAGATGACCAACTTGGCATGGCAGGATGTGCTAGCTTTACTATAAATCCTTATTTTATATTTTTTGGTGAGAAGCATGAAGCCTGCCCACATGTTACCATTGTGCATCCATTCGTATCCCTCTGGAAAAAATGCATTTTGTGTAAGTCTGTGCTTAGATCTGAATACCAATTCAGCCACCAGATAAAAATTCTGAGTTATCCTTTGGAAAAATACTGGTAACCTTAAAAATGTAATTGCTTTTGCAAACTGACAACTAATTATCCAAAAGCGAAATGCACATTAGGCATTCAACTAATGAAATGTCAGTCAATATAATAGAAGTGTCGCTTTATTTTTTACTTTCAGAAATTAAGTCTTGAAATTAATCTATATATACATAGGCCAATGTATTTTGCAATTATGCTCATTCACATAAAATAAATTCTTACAAAACTGTGCTATTTCTACCTACAGACTGCTTGCTTATGTCCTTGAACTACCACTGGTATTTCTAAAGCTACAAATACCACTACTACTTGTTGTAGGCCTTATAGGCGCTGTTGCTTTGCAGCCGATTTACCAGAAAATACCTTAAGTGTGTTAAGGGCTGCTGCAAGGACACTGTGTCCTTGACGTGACTATAGAAGATAAACAAACCTATAAATTTTACTCAAGAATGCACAAGAACAAAGGAAAAGACATCTGGAGAAGCAAGTTCCTGCTTTGCTAGCATACCATGAAAACTTCAAAGAAGCTCTTTTGCAATAGTTGGTCTTAAAATACTTTATCTTAGATAAGGCAATCATATTTTAGTTAACATAATAGAATTATGTTTTTAACCAATGAGAATGCATGTTATAAATGTATAGTAATGCATGAAACATATAAAAATGTAGTTTACTGGTAAAATAAAGATTCTGCTTGCTCTCACTCATAGTGAGTGGTCGTCTGCAGTTTCTGTTCTCCAGCATGAAGCCCTTCGCACTACTACCAGCTGCTTCAAGCCTGCATTTATATTTAAGTGCTCTCTGCAGTATTTTGCTGTTTTCCAAGGGAATTTTCTGTCTACTGATGATTACTAGAACATACTTAATTTACTGTGTAATGAATCTGGAAGTCAGACATCCTTACACAGAAACAAACCATGTTAACATCAGGATTGTGAGGTCTGAAAACATGTTTCACCATGAAGCTGCAAAAATTAGTTACCTCAAGGATGTGTTCCATTTCCCTAAATAATCACAAGATTTTATAAAGGGCAAGATTAAGGACAGTTTACTTAAAACATAAGCTTTTAGCAATGGGGAAGTGACAAGTGCACAGTCAAGACTGTTTGGTAGCATCTTCCCTTGACATCTTCACATCAGATTCTTTAAGATCCCTGCCAGCTCTGAGGCTAGCACACCTGCACCCTCCTCACGGATGCTCAAGGAGGCTGCTTCAGGGAGGGGAGCATGTTCCAGTTACGTGTGCCTTGGTGCAGCTGCTAAACCCTGTCATGGAGCCAACGAGAGCAGATGCTCAAGCCTCCTTCCTCCTTGTTCCTCCAGGGCAGAAAGGATGCTTCCTACCCCTGTGTTTCACTTTACAGACTCATTCCCTGAGACGGGGCTATGTTGCATGGAAACACAAGACTCAGTTTTTTCCACTTTTAGATGTCAAAAAAGTTATTAAACATGGCAGTGCAAACAGTGCAACTGAGAATGCACTCCTTTCAGTACTGTAACATTTGCACTCCAGTACAAGTGTTTTTTTAGAGAGCTCGAATTATATCACACATGTGTAGAAATAAACATGTCTGCTGTAGATTTACATACTGCCTGTGTATATTCAGATTCACATAGACTGATGCAGATTAAAGCAATTAAAATATTTTCCAAAGCCCATAAGTTTATTTTATACCTATGTATGCATAAATATGCATCCATATATACATGTATTCTCTTGTGAGGGTACAGGCACATGTGAATGTGTGCACAATAAACCAGAATTCAATGTGAGCAAAAGAAACACAATAAGTTCAAAATTATATGGATGTGAAACTAGTACTCATGCAATTGGAAGCACAAAATAAAATGTGGAGTATTTGAACAGAGTGAGAAATGCAGCCCTGTTCCAAATACATCCATCATTTTACCTGTAAAATTCATTCTATTTCAACTGCATCCCTGTTTGGGGTAGCACAGTAAGTGGGCACAAAAATACACCTTCTATATATTTTTTGGTAACAATAGTTACTCTAACAGGCTGCCTTTGTTTTTAAAATATAGTTAGCCACTTCTTAAAATGTTTTACTTCCTGACTCTAGGAATGGTTTGTATTTAATAATTTATAGAACCATGGGATTATAGAATGGTTTGGACTATAAGTGACCTGAAAGATCATAGTTTCAAACCCCCTGCCATGGGCAGGGACGCCTTTCACTAGTCCCAGTTTTTCAAAGCCCCATCCAACCCGACTTTGGTCACTTCCAGGGATAGGGCAGCCAGAGCTTCTCTGGGCAATCTGTACCAGGTGCCTCACCACTGTCATAATGAAGAATTTCTTCCTAATGTTCAATATAAAACTACTCTCCCTCAGTTCGAAGCCATTGCTCCTCGTCCCTTATGCCCCCTTGCACACTCCTCACATGGTTTCCCCTCCAGACACTTCACTATCCCCATTACCCTCTTTTGGACACTCTCTAAAACCTTAATTTTTTTTTTGTATTGAGGTGCCCAAAATTGCACACAGGACTCAAGGTGAGGCTGCACCAGCTCAGAGCAGAGCAGGACAATCCCCTCCCTTGCTCACCCAGAGATGTTGTGCCTGATGCCCCTCAGAACATGCTTATCATATGTAAAAATAACCATCCAGCCCCAGGGCAACTCTGCACCCCATCCAGGCCTCTCATCAAGGCCTGTCTGAGTCATTCTGCGCTCATTTTGGTTTCGATAAGAATAAAAACAGTATTTCCTACATTGTAAGGGAAAAGGTAGAGATTTTTCAGGGCAACATTTTAACTTAAACAACTTAAAACTGAGTGTTCTAATTTGTCCCTGTAAGACTTACTGAGAAACAGGTATAGCATTGTGGAAAACAAAAGGCTTTGATTGGTCTAAATTATAAGTTTTTTGGAAATGGTATGTAGAGTTTTTGTTAAACTTACTAGGTGGGCACACAGATTTGTAACTTTACGCTAACTCAGATGCTAATTTAGTCACATATTTTACAGGAAAAGCAGGAACAGAAATAGGCAGTTTAACTCCTTTCACCCCTCTTATTAATTTGTCATTACAATAACTCTTCAGTCAATTAAAAACCCAAGAATTATTAATTGCTCCATTTCCATGTATATGCAAATTACTGAACTTCTTTATTTAGTATATATAGGTCTAATTTAATGAGCTCACAATAAGACTCTTGACTGATTCATGACATGCAAGAATAGAAAAGAAATTGCCTTTGTAGTTGTGAAAATTGATAATGCAGTTCATTCTTGAGGCACCCTGCAGATGCAGACACCATTTTTCAATCATCCTGATCAAGATATCTGTAAGACTTCACTGAGCATCTCTCCCTCCCGAAGTATCTGTGCCTAATACCAAGGAAAACCAGATAGCACAGCAAGAGCCACAGTCACATCTGGCCATAGGGGTAGGCGCACATCTGAGAATCAGAGCTATAATCACAGAAAGCATACAGTTTATGTATGGTAACAGATGCAGGAAAGTGTAATTTTGATGTTTTCACAAGGACAATATTTGGAGTTGTCTTCAACTTTGATACTTCCCGTTTTGTTCTGGTGCTTAAATGTACACCGCTCCTTCTTGTTGGATAACTGCAATTGGGCAGATAAACCACAGTTATGCTTTCCTTTTATAATGGAAGATTGATACTTACTTCCAGGAAACACTTACATAATAAAATTTAGTATTAATAAACATTAATGATGAAGGCTTGAAACCTGTTTTAATGAGCATTTGTGCCTGCACCATGCAGCAAGGCAAACATCTGTTGTAAATAACACAAGGGAGGTAGAAACATGACCGTTCCATTTTCTAGGCAGAAATTTTAGTAGCTGATTTTTCAGCAATTCATTGAGCTCTTTTTTTTCAGCAATAGAATAGGAAAAAGAGCAAGAATGGCTGGGTAAATATCCCGTCTCTGCTTCCTCTGTAAAAAGCTAACTCACACATTTTAAATATCTACAGAGCCAATTGTTTTGAAGACTATGCTTTGATGCTGTGTTGGTATCTCCATGATTATCTGAGTCATTTCCAAGGAAAAGGAAAGAGCAAGGAACACTCTCTTATATTATTCCATGGTAAAATGGGAAGATGGAGCAGCCATGAAGCAGATATTCTCACTGAACTGCTTTACTCTCCCTCCCTCCCACCTTCCCACATGTGGTTGAAAGTTTCAGATACATAATAGTGCTGTTTGGGAGGTGAGTGAGCTGTGACTAGCTCATAGCAGGCTTTTTCAGTGAACTCATTTTAATTTTTAGTAATAATAAGCAGAGCAACCATAAACAGAAAGAATCATTTTGTGATGACAGCTATTAATTTCTTGCCATTTCCTCTATCACAGTAAGGAAATGGGAAATACATCCAAAAAACATTTTCTTCTGCAGATTCATCATCACTAGATCATATATTATTGTTATGATATGAATACTCTATTGAGATACTTTTGCTTAGAGAACACCTTCTCATTTCTGCAATTTCCCTTTTACAACTCTAGAATTCCAGATAATTTCTGCCTCATTACTTTAATATAATTCCTCACTGATGAGAATCTTAGGAGAAGGGACACATTTTATGACTTCAGTTCCTCTCCATGAAAAGATTGTAAAAATATGTATAAAAGTTATTGAGTCCAACTGAAAAAGGACAGGCATTAAAGGCTCAGCCCCAATCTATTTATTTTTAAAGATTTTTCTCACTTGTGCCACTGAATGACCAAAGGAAACAAAAAGGAAACTTCATATATCAGGTTAAAAAAAATTAATAAAAGGAAGAACACAGTATGAGATAGATTTTGATTTTTTTCTTTACTAGAACCACCAGCTCCTCCTAGGAATAAAAGACCAAGGGTGAGGATATACGTTAAAATTAACCTGGTAAGAGACTCAGAACTTTTGCAACAGACAACCATAGTCCTGGTTTCAGACTTGAAAAAAAATGTAGGTGTTATCCCTACCACAAAATTAACCCAAAGTAGAAAAACTACCAGAAAACTTACAAAACAAGCTAAACTCATTTTTGAACACAATAGTCCTTCCTCATTTACAATATGCAATTAATCCTCTCCTGCCATTTATATGCCCAGTGTCATGCCATATTGAGGATTCTTGGTACTTGAAGTCACTTAGAACAAATTAACATTCAACTATCCATTTCTCAGGACTGTGTGCTTTCGATGTTTTTATGCACACGAGGAGCAGCTGTCAGATCCACCTTTCAGCAGCTTAACAAGCACTTAGATGCTCTCTCCTGGTTCAGTAGCTGCTCACAGTTAGGCTGCTTTCAATTCAGTCAAGGGGTTGAACTCCTGCTTCTTCCCTAGCAGCAGTCTTGCAAAATTATCTCAGCTGGAAGTCAGTCCCCAATCCCTAAATTTTCCCTAAATTTTCATCTCTGCCTTTAAGTAATAGATTTTTTGGCAGACTATGCAGAAGTTTCCAAAAGTGATTTCAGGACATATGGGAAATTCATGGTCTCCAACTCTGTTAGTTGGTGAAGCCAGGGGTGATCTAATAACAGCACGATCAACAGTTTCAGCACTACCACTGTGCAACCAACGCTTACTTGCTAGGACATGACGTGAATAGAAGTACTGTTATGGCTAAACACTTTTATGGATCAAGGAATTGGGGAAGAAGTAGGAAGACAAGGGAACAGAAGTTTTGCAGTACCTCTTGCCATAGCTCTGTGCTAAGTACTCAGTGCTGGAAGAACCCTGCAGATAGAGAGAGGAAACTGGATTTAGAGTGAGTCTACTCACCCAAAATACTGGGAAAGAAAATCCCCTCAGAATCTACTCAGAATTCCCACCAAAATTCCGACAATTTCCCCACAAAATCCACAAAAAATTCCCGCAAAAATACTCACAAAATAAGCCCAAACTTCCCTAAGAATTGCCAAAAATCCCCAAAAAATCCCCTGAGTACTGCCACAAAATCCCCATCAATCCCATAAAATTCCCACAGAATCACCACAAAATTCCCACAAAATTCCCCCAGAATCCCCTCTGAATTCCACAAAATCTCCACAAAATTACCCACAGAAGTGCCCCAAAGTCCCCTAGATTCCCACACAAATTCTACCCCAAACTTCCCTCAGAATATACTCAGAATTCCCACCAAAATTCCATCCATTTCCCCACCAAATCCAGAAAAAATTCCAACAAAAATATCCACAAAATAAGCCCAAACTTCCCTAAAAATTGCCACAAAATCCCCACAAAAATCTCCTAAGAACTGCCACAAAATCCCCACCCATCCCATAAAACTCCCACAAAATCACCACAAAATTCCCCCAGAATCCCCTCTTAATTTCCACAAAAATCTCCACAAATTCCCCACAAAATCCCCACAAATTCTCACAAAAATTCCCACAAAAACACCCCAAAATTCCCACAAAAATTCCCCAAAATCACAAGAATATATTTACTTTAAATTCCCACAAAATTGCCACCAAAACCACCCCAAAAATTCCAGAAAATTCCCACTAAATCACCCCAAAATTCTACCACAAAATTCCCACAAAATTGCCCAAAAATCCCTTTCAGACTTTCCACAAAATAGACCGAAAATTCCCTCAAAAATTCCCCCAAAATCACCCCAAAATTCTCCCACAAAATTCCCCCAGATTCCACTCCAAATTCCCACAAAATCTCCACAAAATTACCCACAGAACTGCCCCAAAATCGTCTACATTTCCCACAAAAATTCTATTCCCCATCTATCATCTATACCTCTTATAGCTTTCCATAAGTGCAGATCCCAGCCAGCCTCCTATGGTTTAAGAAGTCGTTTCAGGAGACCATTTGTCCTTCCTACAATTCGGTGAGCTTGGGGGTAGTAAGGGGTGTGAAAAGTCCATTTTATTCCCTCATCCTTTGCCCTATCTTGTACTACTTTAGCAGTGAGATGGGACCTGTTATCAGATTAAATTTCCTGCGGCTTTGGGGAAGTTCCAAACCCCTCTTGCAATCTTTTAACAGTATTATCTCCTGTAGCTCTTTTGAATTCCTCAACTTGGACTAACCCAGCTATTATTTCCACTCCTACCCGCACAAAATTTTTACCACTTGATTTTCTGAAAGGACCAGTGTAGTCTACCTGCCACATGTCCCATAAGACTTTGCCCTTTCTCAGTTGCAGAGGGTCATCTTCCAAAGGATGTCTTTCTAGCTGTTTGAGACATTGCTCGCAGGCCGATATGCATGTTTTGCACATTTCCCTGGTGACAGGCCAACCACGGCAGGGGCTTCTTTGTACAAATCTTTTGCACCTGTGTGCTGTCTTTTTACATGCAGCCATTCTAATAGGTGCTCCCTGTGATTTGGTCCTTTTTAAGGGGGCTTAATCTGGCTAATTCATCAACTGCATTGTTCCAGTCCCCAGCTGGATTACCGTCTGTCTACTGAGAAGCTACCTACCCCACAGAAAAATTTCCTTAACTTGCAATATTCAGAATTTTCTGCCACTTTTCCTTTTGCCATACTGGAATTCTGTTAACTTCCCAATCATTTTGTTGCCAGAAAGGAAGCCACTCTGTACATCCCTTAAACATGGCATAGGAGTCACTATAAATGCACATGGGTGAGGTATTTTGCATTTGGCGTTGGAAAACACTCCAAACAGCTTTTAGCTGTCCAACCTGAGCACTGCCTTCTCCTTCAGTGATAATTCGTTCACCAGAGGAAGCGTAGAGGGCGACTGCTCTGTATTTCCACAGCTTTCCCTCTCTTTTAGCAGAGGTATCGGTGAAGCAAGAATTTGTTGATTGTTTGGGGGAGAAGGGAGGAGTGACTTCAATCAATGAGACGGGTTTGCCTTGGTTGCTAGCCAAACTCTCAGTCTCTTGCATTGCCAGAGTTTTACAGCTCCTTCTGTCACTGAGAAGGTGTTACAGTAATGCTCTATCTGGGCATACCATTTCCTAACTGTGGCCCTCTGGGTCACCCTGTCAGGAGGGGGGTCCCAGTAGTAATCATTCTAATAACTGTGAAATGGCCTCGCAGCACAATAGATTGTTGTCATGCAATTTTTTTTACTTCTATGAGAGCCAAGCTAACCACAAAGAGCCTCTTTTCCCAGGTAGTGTATCTTTTTTCAGCATCTTTAAAGCCACAGGAATAAAATCCAACAGGCCTAGTAGGGCCTTCTGGGCCCCGTTGCCATATGTGTACTGACAATCCCGAGATGGCAAACCCCCATTCTACCTGGAAAGGATCTGTGGGGTGAATAGGACCCAAGGCCTGATGAGCTGTAGCTTCAAATACCAGCAATTGCAGTGCTTCTTCCTGTGAAGGAGTCCAATCCCATTTTACCCCTTTCCTCAGCAAATCATGAAGAGGTCCAGCAATTACTGAATAATCTGGGATATGTTTTCTCCAAAACACTAATAATCTTAAAGCTTGTTGGAGATCTTTCCTGGATTCAGGCATTTTAATCGGATCTAAAGAAGTTAGGGTATCAGGTGGAATACATGTCATATCTCCTTTCCACCAAATTCCTAAAAACTTCACTTTATTTTCTCTGAGGGGATTTGTAAACCAAGGCTTTCTAAATGGGAGATTATTTTCTGTTGGGTGTCTCCCACTATTTCTATTTCTTCTCCTCCCACAAGAATATCATTGATGTATTGGTATACAGCTACATTGTCAGGTGGGGGGATCTTTTCTAGTTCTTGAGCTAAAGCATGATGGGCTAAAGTGGAGAGTGTTTATAGCCTTGGGGAAGCCTGGTGAATGTGTACTGCTGACCTTCCCAAGTGAAGGCAAAGCAGTTCCTATCTTCTTCTTCTTGTATAGGCATCATGAAAAACATGTCTTTGACATCAATAGTGGCCATGATCGAGTGAGCCTTTTCTTGGATTGAAGTTCTTAATTCAGCTGAATTTGGGACTGCTGCTGTAAGGGATCTGTGTTGGCACTAAGCCTGTGAAAGTCTGCAGTCAGCCTCCACCTCCCATTAGGTTTCCAGACAGGCCATACAGGAGAATTGAAAGGAGAATGAGTATTAATTATTACTCCTTGGTCTCACAAGTCCTGTATAACTGGTTTGATCCCTTCTTTGGCACCAGAGGGCAGGGGGGATTGTTTTAAATCAGTGATTTTGCTGAACGGCAGAGGAGGGGTGACTTGAAGCAGTCTAACATTAAGGAGCAGAGCCTAGACTTCATTCTGGAATCTTTAAATCAGGAATAAAGATGGAAGTTCTTGATACCAGAATTCCACACTCATGGAACAAAACAGCATTTAATGGTCCCAATTCTAGATTAATTTGCTATCACATCCCCTTACCACCCCACAAATGGGGTTTGGGGGTCCCTCAGTCTCCCTGGAGGAAGTCAAGGATTCCAGGATCAAGCCAGGCATGCTCAAGGCAGGATTGCAGCTGGGACACTGTGGCCTCCTGTCACTCCCACCACCGCCACTCCCACAGCATCTCAAAATTCCACAGGACAGGATTGCAGGGATTTCTGTCCTGGATCTGGTCCAGTTGGCTCCGCTCCAGCCCTAGATGCAGAATTCCCACTTCCTGCCACTCTTTTCCCAATCTTTGGGCAACTTGCATCAAATCCTTCGCCGTCATGTGCCGGGGATTCACCGGTAGAGCTGGAATCCCACCAGGACCACATCCTGAAGTGGGGACCCTGTTCACATTGGGGGTGTCCCCATTGGGTTCCCAGGGAGTTTCCTCTGGGACTTCCTCCTCCAGGGGCAGCTGGAAGTGCTGGGTGAGGTTGAGCCAGCCGAGCTGCCGCAGGATCCCAGTGGTCACACGCAGGGAATTCCCCGGGAAGCGCTGCAGGAGGAGCCGTCACAACTCGGGCATGATGCCGGGAGCAGAAGCCCAGCAGGAATTTGCCCTTCTAGTAGGAACTCCACACTATGGAACTGCTCCTCCGAGAGCGCCCGGTGCACCTCCAGCAGCGTCGTTCGCTCGTCCTTCGCCATCGGGACAGAAAATCCCGCAGGAAAATGGGGTCACTCCTGGGACACAAAGTTTGAGAGAGAGGGGTCACCATGCAGCCCAAAAAGTGGGGGAAAAAGGGGCCACTCCCAGGCCCCAAAAATTCGAGGTGGGGCTAGAAAGGGGTCGCCCTATGATCCACAAATTGGGGTAGATGGGTCACCGCCCACCACGAGGGCTTTCCTGGTGCCCCCGGTCCCCCCACCCTGTCCCGGGGCTGAGCCTTCCCAGTGTCCCCCTAGAGCACCCCACCCTACCATGAGACTCCCGAGTGTCACCCCAGTGCCACCTCTACCCTGGGGCTGGGTCCCTACAGTGCTTCCCCATCCTTCCCTGCGCCTGGGACCCACAGTGTCATGTCACCTCAGCGCTCCCACTTCGTCCTTGCTCCCACCCATGTCCCTCCCGATATCCCCGCCATGTGGCTAGTGCCCTTTGTTCCGGCCCCCACGATCTCGCGGTGGTCTCGGTGCCTCTCCAGCCCAGACCCGCACGGTTCTCCCCCCAAGCCGCCCGTTGTGCCCCCGCCCCGCTCTCACCGCGCTCCTCTCCCGCCACAGCGGTTCCGCGCTGGGAGCGGGGCGGGTTCGGGTGGGAAGACAGAAAGACAGGGAGACAGAAAACGCGATCTTTAAGGATCTCCCATGCTAAGCCATCACAAGAAAAGGCCTCTAGGTTCAGGACAGTGCATTTATCAAACCTATCTAAACTGGCAAATTCTGGTTTAGACAAGAGGCAGCTTTGTAATCTTTTGACTAATGACAGACTTTCATTACATTGGAAACAGCCAAGACAGGTCAGGATTCAAATGGCAATGATCCTTTTTAACCAAATCCTCAGGAACTGGTAAAATCAGAGAAAGGGTAAAAAGGCATTTTTTGGTCTTCACTTAGAGTCAGGATTAAAAGATGAAGGAGATGAATTTTTCATTTGGACTTGGTTGTTTATTAAATCATATCTAAAGTACAGAGAGTTCTGCAACACTTCTAGCTACTAGTTAAAAGTGAGCAAAATGGAGATTAATCTACTTAGTTACAAGGTTTTTTTAAAAGCTAAACAGTCCAATTAAAAGCTAATACCTATATTATTTATGCTTTTGACCTAATAACCAAACACCTTTGACCTGCACTGAGGGATTTTCTGTCTAAGTAAAAGCTACTCCTTGAAAGGATGAAAAAAAATAAAAAAAGGAGGAAAGAGATAAGGCCGAAGAACCTCCATCTTGTCCTATACCTATTACTATATTCTAAAAACCCTAAATTCTAAACCCATCACCATGTGACACCACACACTTCTATTCCAACTACACACTCATGACTTTAACTTTATTACTCAAATTTGGAACCTCTTCAAAAGTCAAAAGTAGTATTCCCCTAAGAGTCAGTGTCAAAAAGCACAAAAAGTTCAAAACTCCCAAGCTGCTAAGTTCCAGCAAGGGGACAGTGATGAGAAAGGAATATCCCCCCCACTCCATGGTGAGGGACAGTGATAGGAGCCACTATTGCCCACGCCTTATTTATTTATGTTCAAAGGGGATTGTAGTCCATTTGGTTATTCTTTCCCAGCTTCAAATGCTATTTAATACTCCTCTTTCCCAATGGAATCTCATTCCTGATAGGGCCATGCTGCCAGCAAAACTCTTTGGATTTGACATCCTGCTAAAATACTCAGCTAAAAGCAGAAAACTTTAGAAGGCAAACCATGTGATACTTGCATATATTAAACTATAAAGCAAATACATGCGAGCACTCCTATCAGAAAGACTGCAGGTTTCCTGTTTGAACAGCGGCTGGGAAAATGATTCCAACTAGAAAAGCCTGCCTGCAGAGGGGGATGCAGCCCCACAGAAAACTGAGCTTTTTGTGTGCAGTTCCTTAAAATCAGGGTGCCTGCCTATGTCCTGGTTGCAGGACCTCATTTCTGTGTCCTTACCTCCACTTGCAGCAATATTTTCATTGCAGAGTGTTTCTATCTCGTCTAGGAGTTGGAAACAAGCTGCATGAAACACACATCAAGAAGCAAAAAAAAAAAAATCAACAAGCAGCAATCCCTAGGGAATGAGCTGAGGTCCCACCAACCCAGGGAAACTCCTGAGTAAATAAAGGTTTGCCAAAGATAAAACCAAGGTGCTCAGAATGCAGCACTGACTGCATGGTTTCTCAGCTCTAGCCCAACCTAGTCCCCCAAACCAGGATGGGAACAAGAAGCAGGACCTGGTTTGCTGTGCCTGCTGGGACAGCTGCAGGATGTTCAGCAGGATCCCTTGTGGGAAGACTGTGACTCCCACATCAAATGTCACCGAGGTTCATTTCACAAACAAGTTGTGAACAGGTGATAAAAATTCAGCCAATTAGCCCATTCAAGCTTAATTAGAACAAATTACTGGGAAATTCTTAACTCTAAATTGTTCCCACAGTCAAATGGGTCTTTCTGTCCTTATTTAGATTAAAACCATTCTTGGAACTATTTTTGGCGTCACTGTAGTGCAGAGTTTTGCAAATCCAAGTGCTATGTTCAGATATTTCACTTAAATTTTTATTGCTGGCTACTTTTACCACATCTGTATTTGTTTTCTAAAGCTTTGCACGTTTCCTCTACTGGAACTGGTAGCAAATAAAGCACAGCCAGCCAGGAGATGAAAACTTGTAACTCCTCCTTGGCTCAGTCTTCCAGGCTGGTGTTGCTGCCACTTGGTGGCATTTTAATGCAACTCTGCTCTAAGCAGGCAGCTATGGAGCTCTGGCTGTTCTGGGAGTGGCAAAACAGTCACCTCTGCATGTCTGTGCTGCTGCTTCATTGGTTTTGGTCAGAAGGTCACTTACTGCCCTTAATTAAAGTTTTCCTCACTGACAGAAGGTCAGAGCTGGCAGACAAAATGAACAGGTAAAAAACTCATCTTGTTCATGTCCTAGAATAGGTCCAAGTGAAAACAATGAACATCTTTCCTGACCCTTTGCAGGTCCTTGAGCTGGCTTGTGGTTGAAATACAATAGATTTTTTAAAATTTTCTATTATTTCATAGAATCACAGAATAGATGGGGTTGAAAGAGACATTAAAGATGGTTTTAGTTCCAACCCTCCTGCTGTGGGCAGGGATAACTCCAGGGACAAGGAGTAAAAAAGGTTTGATAGGTAAAATGGGGAGGGAGAACATGGACCTTCCTTCTGGCCATTAGGGCAGCTTATCCCTGAAATGCACTGAGGCTTTTAATGAAATGAACATAAAATCCATGTTTTATTGACCATTTGCTGACCATTACCAATAATTTGCTTTCATATTGGAATGCAGTGGATTGTGGGGTAATATGAGGAGATACAACTGGAGAAAGGAAGCTCCTCAGCTGTGTTGCAGGGACAATGAAACTACTTGTACAAATAAAACCTTTTATTTAGCACCTTTTGGAATCTGACTCTAAATATCTTATATGAATATCATTGATCCAAAGCCCATCCAAGTCAACAAAGGTGACTGCAGAACTTGGAGGGGTTTGGGGTTTTCTTTTTTTTTCCCAGAAGCGTGACTTCTCTGTAAAAATTAACCCCTTGAGCCATACTACCAGATTAATTTCCAGGAAATCTCTGGGAAGAGAAGGGCGTCAGCTGAGCACACCAATGCTGTGGATGTTGCCTCCACTGTTAGTGTGGCAAGGGAAAAGTGCTTGCAAGCAGCTCATTATTCACTTTTGGATTCCCTTGACAGGTTTCTGAGTCACTGGGCCCATCCTAGAGTGTGGCTTCCTGTGGGAGAGAGAGCCCAAGCCCTCTCCCACAGGAAGGACTCCCTACTTTGGTACCAAATTCTGCTCCTGGACATTCACTGGGACCACCAGTGCTTGCAGCAAATACCCAAATGAAAAATGTGCCTTACATTGCACATTCAGCCACTTAATCCCTCCTTTATCAGAAGAGATTCCTCTCCCTGGAAGCTCTCAGACTCACAACAAGGCCCAATCCCATTGCAGTTTCCCACCCTCACCAACCCAAATGCCAAAAAGCAGCCCAAGTAGGAATCCCTGTGAGTCCCACCCCTCCAGCACAGGAGACAGGCAGAGCTGTTTCCAATCACACCTTGGGTGTCATTTTGCCACCCAAACTTGGCTCTGACAAGGGTAAAACTGAGCAAGATCCTCAGTAACAATCTGAGTGCAGATTTCCTGTCATTGAGAGGTGTGAATATTGTCCTGTTAGTTATTCATAATAGTTATTCATAATATTCAACATTCACAGACCATCAGCACACAGGGCCATTCAGAAAATTCATTGCACTTGGTCATTTTAAAGGCAGGTACCACCCCCCATCTCTTCTTTTGCAAGGCAGAAAAGCATTACCCTCAAAACCCACAAAGTCTTCCTAAGGTAACGAAGAGAACCTAAAACTTGACTTAAAACAAACATGAAAGTATGCAGGTGCTTTGCATTGAACAGTAAGAAAATAAACAAAACAGAACTGTTTCTGAGGCTCCAAAAAAACAGAGAACATGGAACTATCCAAAAAAACAGAGAACATGGAACTATTTACATCCTGGAGACCCAGTAAAGGTACTTGGGTTCCAGGCAGAGTCACTATAAATTCTGTCTTCAGAAACTGCAGGCAAGGCTGTGAAACAAACACCCTTCAAACTTCTTGTCTTGTCTTCATTTGGCAGAAAAATCTCTGGGAAAGGATTCTTCTCATCCCCTGCAGATCCCTGAAAAAACACAGAGAGAGAAAGCTGGTCAGAGAGAGATGCCTAAAGCAACTCCAAAGCCTGGCTTTTCTAAATTTCCAGAGAAAATTTCATTTTTCCCAGGCACACCCTGGCCTAACTCACAGCCCACCCTCCCCCAAACATCCTAAATGCTGACAAACCAACAGCAAACAGCCCAATTAAAAAAAAAAAAACAGCCAGGAAAATCCAATTTTATAACCCAGAAATGCAAAGATGCAAGGGTTATGAACAATTTTCTAAGTACAGTAAATTCACGAATACAAGCCGCACTGATTATAAGCCGCATCTCTGGGTCTTGGCAAATATTTCGGTTTTTGTCCATAGATAAGCCGCACCCGAATATAAGCCGCTTTGTCGTTCGCAGTGAGGACCCGCGTGCAATTAGTAACAGAACCGCGGGAGGGCGGGGTTCACTGGCTGAGCTAAGGCTGTGCAGGCTCGGCCCGCTAGGGGCCGCTGACGGGGCCAGGTGGGCCAGTACGGTGCTGCAGCTCGGGGCCGGCCGCCGCTGCCACTGGGCTCGGTCACCCCGGGTCGGCGCTGCCCCGCGGTGGCAGGCAGGGACGGAGCTTCCCCTGCTCCTACGGCAGTGGCGGCGGGCGGGGATGGAGCTTTCCCGCGCCCGTGGCGCCGGCGGCGGGCAGGGACGGAGTTTCCCCGCTCCTGCCGCGGCGGCGGTGGGCGGGGACAAAGCACCCCGTCGGCTCCCCGAGCCACAGCAATGGCGGCGCGCACTTCTCCCCCGCTCCCCGGGCCGCAGCAATGGCGGCGCGGGCTTCTCCCCCGCTCCCCGGGCCGCAGCAATGGCGGCGCGGGCTTCTCCCCCGCTCCCCGGGCCGCAGCAATGGCGGCGCGGGCTTCTCCCCCGCTCCCCGGGCCGCAGCAATGGCGGCGCGGGCTTCTCCCCCCTCCCCGGGCCACGGTAGGGGCGGCCCGGGTCCCCCCTCTCCTCCCCGGGCCGCGGCAATGGCGGTGCCCCCCCCCCCCCCCCCCCCCCCCCCCCGTCTCTCCCCTGGGCTGTGGCAGAGGAGGAAAGAGAGCTCTCCCGCCTCTCTCCCCGCCCCCCGTGCTGCCTGCAGGGAGCCAGGCTCCACCCGCGGTGCAACAGAGTAGCGACTTGTAACAATCGCAAAATGCCGACTTTGCAGCTGCTCGGCTCAGCACTCTGGCAGGCACTTCTGAGGTTGTATTAGCCGCTCCTGATTATTAGCCGCATTTCCGGTTTAGGAGCAAAATCTTAGTCAAATTGGTGCGGCTTGTATTTGTGAAATTACTGTAAGCTATAAAACTTCAGGCCCAGGTTGCAGCCACACCCAGAGGTTTGCTCTATCTTATTTTTTAACCAAGCCACCCTTTCTTTTTGTAAACACATTCCTTTTTACACCAGTCTTGCATTTGCAGCTGCTCAGAAATAGTTACTTATCTGAGGGGACGAAGACAATACACAGCACACATGGGTTGCAGGAATCCTCCAGCCCGCTCTCCTGGATACCCATGCTGATATCCTGGGATTGCACCTTGTGATCTTCCTCCACTTTCCTGTGCTTGGCAAAGGATCCTGGCAGGGCTGTCCATGGCAGGCAGGTTCTGGTTCCTGGCAGGGCTGTCCATGGCAGGCAGGTTCTGGTTCCTGGCAGGGCTGTCCATGGCAGGCACGTTCTGGTTCCTGGCAGGGCTGTCCATGGCAGGCAGGTTCTGGTTCCTGGCAGGGCTGTCCATGGCAGGTACGTTCTGGTTCCTGGCAGGGCTGTCCATGGCAGGCAGGTTCTGGCTCCTGGCAGGGCTGTCCATGGCAGCCAGGTCCAGGTTGTCAGTCTCGGTTCTGGGTCCCTTTCAGGTCGTCGTGTCCAGTTTGGTGCACGTTGTGCAGCAGTCATGTCCAGCAGTGGTGGCAGCACCACATTCCTCCTCTCAGTTTGGAATGAAGCTTCTGATGCTCTGGACAAGAGAAGGAATTTCATTAATATGATGCACATATAATGTTCTTAAAAACTTGGCTACATCCTGTACCAGTGCTTGTCAGTGTCTCAACTAGACAACACTTCCAAAGCTGAGAGGCTTCAAGTGAGAGGGACTTTGAATTGGCAGAGACTTCAACATTCAATAACACAGCAGCCTGGCAGATTTCTGATCATCTGAAATCAGGATGACCAGGGAACTCTGGCAGCAAGAAGCAGCACCAAATAGCTCTCAACCTTCTTTCACCACTGCTCATTTCCACCATTTTTAGTCAGCTTCTCAAAGTTTCCAAGAATATACCAGGCAGTGAATTCCAGCTCATGCATTGCAGCATCAGAAGAGGAAGAAATGGAGTTAAACACAGTGAGAAGGCTCAGATGTGGGGCTAACTCTGCTGTGCATGGGACAGTCCTCTCCCCTTTCAGCACCCACCTTTCCCTTTGGTCCCCACTCCCTGCACCTGTGCTCTCCAGCTGCTCTGCCTTGGCACAGCTGAGGACAGCTTGTCACAGAGCACAGCACCATCCCAGAGCCCCCTCTGCCCAAAAACACCTCCTACTCCTCCCACCCCAAAAGCCAGCACATGACTAAGAGTGCTCATTTCCCCTGAGGAAAAGGCAGGAAGGAACTCCAGAATTAAAGCTTTTCCATTCCTACCACAATTGGAACATCCCTTCCCCCAGCCAAACACCACCCCCAATGCCTCTGAGCTTTCAGAGGATGTCAGAAGGGAAAGGCTCCCTACCCTCTCCCACCACACCTGCAGAGCTGCTTTCTGCACTGTGAGGGCCAATCTGCAGCACCTGAAGTTGCAGAAGGCACACAAAATGAGAAGCACACTCTCAAGTGTCTGGACAGGAGATACAGTTCTTCGTCTTACCCTTCTGAAGGGAGACTTAGATTTACACATCCCACCACTGCACACTCACTTCAGCTTCCTGGAGTCTTTCTTAGCAGAAGGTTGGCATTTTTGGGGGGATTTTTTTTCTCACTTCTTTCTCTTTCTGGGAGTGTCCCCCTTGTCTTCTCTCTAACAGGAAGAAGGAAAAAGAGGGAAAAAAACCAGTCAGGTCTTGGAAGTTCACATAAAGTACAGACCAGTACAACTTAGTTTGGCAGATTCTGGTTGAAAACAGCAAAAAACAACACACTGGAGCAACCTTTAGAGGAGAAGGATCATGGCTCTAGTGACAACCTATGAAGGGAATCTCCACACGGGTTTTTCAAACACCACCTTGGTCATTGTCCAAACCCACCTCCCTCTGCCCCTCTCACCTTCTTCTTTCTGGGGGACTCCTCAGGACTCTCCATTTCTTTTCTCTTCAAGTCCAGTTTCCTTGGAGGAAAGAACAATTTCTTCTCCCCAGGAGGTGAGGGCACTTTCTCTTGGTGGAAATCCCCAGACCTGTGCCCATTGGGGATGAGGGCATCACATTCCAGAGCATCTCCCAGCAGCTCAGGCTCCAAAAAGCCTTTGGTGTTGGCCTGGGGGGAGCCCTTGTCCTTTCTGTCCTCAGAGGGCTCCTCAAGTGCCAGCTTTGGGTCTCTATTCAGCTGATCCTTCCATAACTGCTCTGTCACCTCCACAGGACCAGGCTCACTCTCCTCCTTCCGCGCTCTTTTGGATTTTTCATGCTCCAGGGGCTCTCCAGGTCTTTTGGTAGCCACAGACTCCTTGGGCAAGGTCTCCTCAGCGAGCCCAGGAGGCTCCAGGCAGCTCTGCTTAGTCTGAAGATGAGCTTGCTGAGGAGCCTGAGCCACCTGGCCACTGCTCTTCTGGCAGGAGTTGCTGCTGCTGCCCTGCTCCTGCTTGTCCCCCTGCTCAGGCCCATTCCCACAGGCAATTTCCCTGGCACCCTCTCTTGGAGCTGCTCTTCGCTTTGCCTCGGCCATCAGGACATCAAGGTGCCACTTTCTATTAGCTGGTGGTTCAGGCTGCCAACGAAGAGAGAAAAGAAGGATTCAAGGCTGAGGCCTTTTTGGGCTGTTTCTGTTCTAGCACAGCTCACCAGAGCCCAGGGACTCTTGCCCAGAGCTCATAAATCCTGGGCTTTGGCCTGTGAAAAACTGACTAAAATAACAGGCCATGTGCACTAACTTGCTCCTTGAGCACCATGGATGGATATCTGCTGAATAAAAAACCATAAACCAGCCTGTGGCAAACAGCTAAGACTTCACTGGAGTGAGAGAGGTCTTATCAATCAGGCAGAATTTGGTAACAGAGGAGAAGTACAACATCTGCTTCCTTCCTGAGGCACCAGCCTGCAGTGGGCAGGGGCTGTGGGAGCCTCTCCATGGTCTCTGCTCTCACCTTTGGAAGGTTCTCATCACTGTCGCTGGAGCTGCTCTCACTGGAGTTGGAGCTGCTCTCACTGGAGCTGGAACTGCTCTCACTGGAGCTGGAACTGCTCTCACTGGAGCTGCTCTCACTGGAGCTGCTCTCACTGGAGCTGGAGCTGCTCTCACTGGAGTTGGAGCTGCTCTCACTGTCGCTGGAGCTGCTCTCACTGGAGCTGGAGCTGCTCTCACTGGAGCTGTCAGAGGCTGCAGAACTCTGGTTCTCCCTGGAGCTCCCTGGCTCTGAGCTGCTGGGCTGGGCTGGTGCCTCTTTCTCCTGCTGGGGCTGGGGAGATCTGCAAGGCACCAGGAGGACAAAATTAGACAGCAGCAGGGGGAAATGTTATTGACTTGTTCCAATGACATGGCAGCATCCAAACTATAAACCCAAACCCTGCGCTTGGGCACTGGGGGCAGAAGGCCAGAGGAACACGTTGCCATGTTCCAAAAATCAAGAAGCAGCTTAAAAACCCTCTAGGGTATAATCAAACTTTCAACTCATACCCAGGGAGAAAAACAATGCAAACAGGATCTCACTGCTGGATTGACACAGTTTTTGCAGCTGTAGCTTTGCTGACTCAGCTGATATCCCTTAGCATTTACTTCAGTCCAAGCCATTATCAGTAGATTCACAAGCACAAAGTATGATAAGATGCACCAGGGATTAAAAGCACCACAAATTAAAAGAAGACAAAAATTTCAGTCTGGTGCATGAAGACCTGGGGGCTATTTCTTCACTTTTATTTTGTTTGGGTTTTAAACACAGTCATTGTAATCATGACATGGTTTAGTGCACTTACTGTTGTTGGATTAACTATAGCATTTCATCGTCAAGATCATTTCCAACCTAAACCACGAGTCCATCAAGAAATAGTAATTTTTCTGTTGGTGAAAATTCCCTTCATTGAAGTTTTCTGACGAAAATCTGACCGATAACCCAAATTTTTGTGCATTCCAGGTTCTTTTAAGTAACTGCCCAGCAGAGATGGGAACAGAGTCTGGTAACTTACAATGTTATTGGCTGAGAACTCAGCAAACTTTCTGAAGCTTCACCAGCCTGCTCTGGAAATCAAAAATGAAATAATTGTGTTTATTTGCCTGACCTGTAGCATATTTTACCCTGTGATCTCTGAGGACCAGATTAGGGAGGTGCTTCCTTCCAGGAGGGGTTAGCCTCTCAAAGATCATCATTCCATTCATCACTCCAGATGGGAGATCCCTAACAAAATACTGCTTGTGCTCTGCTGAGCTACTGTCTTGAGTTCTAGGCAATGGCTGTTTAGAGTTTCTTAAGCCATTCCTAAATTCAGCAAAGCAGAGGAAATCATGGTACTTAATCAGTGTGAACCCTTGATGGTGTCTGCCACATATAACACACAAAATTCCCTGGCAGCACACAAGGAACTGGGTTTTCTTTGCATTTCTACTTACCCTGCTTCTGTGCTGCAGATCCATCAGGTTGGGCTTCCTAGAATTAAAGGACAAAGTAACTCAGCATGTAGCTCAACAACATATCTACTGACCCCAAAACTCTGCTAATAGCATGTTAGGGGCATGTGCATTTTTGAATAAATATTTTTAAAACATTCTAAGAGCTGCCAAACAACTGAGTTGGACTGCTGCTCAGCACGAAGATCTTTCGTAATTTATCAGAAGCCCTGGCAAAATTAGGCTGGTTTACCTCTGTTGCCAATGGAAGTTTGGAAGTCTCTGCTTCAGTTGGTGACTGAGGAAGTGACAGGAGAGGTGTCAGTGAGATGTTCATTTCCTGGAAAAAGAGGGAGAGAAGCAGCTCTCAAAATGTATTTTGTCCCCACCTATTTTCTTAATGTATGCAAAGCATAAGCGAACACAGAGATTTTCTGTGTAAGAGCACTTACACTCAAAATTCCCTCAATGGATGGATTATCAATTTCAGTGTTTATTTCCTGAGAAAGGATCACGGGAAACAGAAGGAGTTTGTTTGGGCTTTTTTAGTAATTGGCGGGTACTCAGCAAACCTTTGCTTACCAACAGCTCTATTAATGTCTTGCAAGTGCATTAACAATAAAATAAGGATGAAAAGGCCTATCTGATGGGGATTTTGGAGAAGGAATGCAAAAGATAAGAAGATGCTTGGTACAGAGTGCTTAGCCTGCAGGTCTATGGGGATTTGCGGGAAATATTGTATCTACCTGGCTAGCTTAAAGGAGGCCTAGATTGAGAATGTTATCTAGTTACAATGAAGCAATATACCTTAGTTACATGAATATTATTGGTGCGTTATTTTTAGTAGCAATAGAAAAAGTATAGAAACTTTGCTTTGTGGATCAATAAATGGCTTCATGGCTCCTTGCAAATCATGAAGACCCCGTCTCTTCTTTTACACCTCCGTCAAAAGTAAACAGGATCTCACTGCTGTATTGTGAACCTGTATTTGGCCAACTAAAGCTCAATTAAACCCCAAACCACCAAAACTTGCCAGTGCCTTTCTGAAAGTAACAACCCTCAAAAGAAAATTCCCAATAGAGGTTAACTAAACTCAGGTTGGATTTTTGGTTTTGTTTTAATCTTCCCCTTAAGTGTACAATTCTTCGTCTGTGTTCCTTGGCTGAGACAAGAACTTTGGACCTACAGACACACTGGAGGAGGCCAGGAGGAGAAAAGAAGGGAACACCTGGGGAAATACAAGTCTGGCTCTTAGGCAAACTCCAGCATGCCTGGGTTATTCATTCCTGATTGGATTTTCCTGAAAACCCCACAAAACCAAAAAGCAATTTTCAACAGCAGCTCCAGGCAGCCACCAACCAAAGTCTGCAGTGTCAGGAGAAACCAGGAACCCCTTCCCACCTGCCCCTCCTATGAAAAGGAGTTTTGTTTCTCTAGTTTGGCCTAGAGGGTCGTTTGGGAACACAACTGTACCTTGCAGCATCAGGTGAAGGACATGGCTTTTTCACAACCTGTGTTGTCCATGTAATATATGTTGTTATAATTTGTGTTTATATAAAAGGTTGTATAAAATAAAATAAAATAAAAAGAACCTCTTAAACACCAAGCACCCGGGGCCAGAGACAACGGCTGTAATTAGCATATCAACAGACCTAGCCCTGCCATCTCCACAACTGGACAGGAAGAGATCATCGATAAAATACCTGCCAAGTACCAATCACCTCCCCGATGGTTCCCATAAGTGAGAAGACAGCACTTCATTACACATCAATATGGAACTTGCAGCAGAAACAAAGGAAACCATCGCCTCAGGCCAGAAAAAACTGTATAAAGCTGGACTCTCCGAGATGGCAGGGTGTGAACACATGGGGATCTGATCAATAGAGGTCAGAACAGCATGTGTAACACCCAGCACCGATTTCCCGGGCCGGTGCTGTCAGGATTTTCGCTTGTGGCTTCCCAGGACCGTATTTTCGGTCGCAAAAATAAAAATTGCTGTTTTGCTATTTAATTCGACTTGATTTGGTTATTATCTATAACACAGGGAGCTACTCTGCCTCAGCTTGTCAAAAACTAACTAAAAGCAAAGGAGAGCTCTCTCCTGCTGTCCGCGGCAGACAGCACAGTCTGTGTGAAGGAATGCGGGGGAGCGAGTGCTGTCTCTGATAACAAATTCTGCACCTCTTCTCTCCCCCTTCACTACTGGAACCAATCTTAACGTTGCACAACTGAATACCCAACCCAAATAGAACAGACGACTGACCATACAAGCATCATAAAGTCAACCCAGGACATTTGCCCATCACAGGGCCCTCAAAGTCTGCATCTAGAGGCCCAAGGTTTGGGTGAGGTTCTGCACTCTTGTCAGAAGTAAAGCCAGTTCAGTTCTCTGGGGGTAACTGGCACCAAGGCTCCAATAGCCTGCAGACAAAGCCAAGAGCTCCTCATTAACATGACAAGACTGGGTTGGAATAGCTCTTCACTTGTGAATTGCTCTTTGGCTCTTTTCAAAGGCATTTGGGAAGCTCAGCACACATAAAGTCAAAGCAATCTTTTCAAAGAAATGTTGAAGAATTATGATAATTAAAAGAGCTGCCATAAGGAAAAGTCAGTTGAAACAGGAAGGAACACTGAGGATCTTGGGAATCTCTGTCTGCTTTCCATTTGGGGTTCTGTGGCAAGTTTAAAACCGCAGGATCCTTTATAGTCCTTGTTAGCTTACATTGCCACTGTATACACACAGTTTGGAATGTCATCAGGTGGAGATCATCATTTCATAGCTGAAACTGCACAAAATCTATGCAGAATACGCCCAATTACATGGGACTGACTTGGCCCATGGATGTCTTACCCCAGCAGTAAGCTGAGAGAACAAATCGGAGTCTCAAAAGACAAATGAGTAAAATTTGCAGGAAACCACTTGGATGTGGCCACAAGTGCTTCCCCTTGCACTATTGAGGATCAGAATTCCAGTGGCTTCTGAAGAAATAGTAAGAGCATATGAAATGCTCTGTGGAAGACCTTCCCAAGTTACAATCCTTTCTAGGGCTAATCATAAGATAGGAAATGATAATTTTAGTCTGTGTGTATCATCTTTGGGGAAAGTCCTCTTATCTTTGCACAGTTTTCTGGTGTGAGCATCCCTGATGACTTTGGATGCTCAGGTACATTCTCATCCACCTGTGGACTCTGTCTATGTCACAAAGCAGAGAAACAAAGCACTTACAGAAAAGTTGAAAGGACAATTTCAAGTACACCTAAGCACTCCTGCAGCAATAAAAGGGGATGGGATCAGTGCATTGATACAACTTCCCTAAGGGAAGCCAGCCCCAACCCATGAGGAACTAGATGCGAAAATAGAGTCAACTGAGAATTTGAGCTTAGACTTCTAAAATCATGAAAATATGACTCCTTTATGCTGCGTAGAATTATATAGAAGAATTGGCATGGAACAAAACAATGCTGGCCATGGGTTTATGTACAAAATCCCAAACAGGATGGGACTGTTGTAGAATGTGTCTCAAGCAGTTTTATTTTCCAAGCATCAGTCTCATTACACGGTTGGGACAATGGGAAGACACCAGTAGGTCAAGTCCTCGGCAGCAGCCGCAGGACATGATGTTACAACACACTTTGGAAGCTTTCTGACCAATCACAAAAAGCAAAAGCATATTGACAGTAGTTTTATCCAAACACTATAAGTGCACATACCTTCGCTCGAAACAATGCTTGCTTATTTCAAATACAATACCTACTTGTAAAGCTTAAAATAGAATGTACAGAGCTCCATTATTAAGCTTAGAACTTCCTAATATCTTGCTAGATATACTTCCTGCAACTTAAGGAGTTATTTGAGCCAAGCTTTATACATAGACCATTGTTCTATGTCTTTGCTTTCTAAATCTCATATAACTTTTCTGCTGACAAAAACTCATGGCTAAGGCTTAGCTCTAAGTGCAGTTCTGCTGTATCTGAGGTCTGCTTTTTTGGAGCATTCCCAAAACCCTCTGATTTTAAAGATTACCACAAGGAAAGATAAGTCATGAGGGGGTAACCATGAAAAATCCTAGTCTCAGCCCACTCTCAACAGCAACGCTCTTGCAAGCTCTGCCAAGCAGCAGCAGCCACCAGGCCAAGGGCGGCACCCCAGCAGAATTCACCCCATGGTGCCCACAGCAGAGTTCCTTGTGCTGCTGCACTGCAGAGCTGTAGGAGCACCCCCTGCCACAAGCACAAAAGGACCCAAGTCCAGGGTATAAAAGGTGACATTTTCTTGAGCTTCACTTGAAGGAGAACAGAAGGGCAGCAACAGCTCAGGTGCTCAATCACAAAACAATCCAAGATGTCTCAGGTATGGGGGCTTAACATCGCTGGCACGGAGACGATTGGGAAAGTTCTAAAATACTCCCTAAGGAAGAAAGGGGTATTCACAGCCCCATCTGAAGTGTTCCTAAATATTGTCCTCCCTCAGTCAATTTCATATCCTTCCTCAAAACGTGGTTATGGCATTGCTGGCCACACCTCTACCCTGTCAGCTGAATGTATTAACAGCAGGAAACTTAGGAAAAAGACTGGACTTCAAAGTCCCCAAAAGTCTGTGCACAAATCAATGTCTGTGTCTCTCTAGAAAGACTGGGTGTGACAGACTATTTTTGAGAAAACTACAAAACAGAGTTTCCATAGGGACACATTCACCTAAATTCTCTTTCAAGCCCACTGAAGTACTGTCTTGGGCTGCAACACAAGATGTAACCAAAAGTTTGTATTCTATCACCACCTGTTGAGACCAGGTGGGGCAGTGATCCTTGTCTCTGGCAGGGTTTATCTTCTGCTACTGATAAAATTACACCATCCCATTGGGAGAGGAGCCAAGCATTTCCTACCTAGATAAAATCTGAGATTTGGAACATCAGAGCAGCCTTTTCCCACTGGATTCCCAGAGGAAAACCAGACCCTTCTACATCATCCTTGGACCTGCAGAGGAAAACTGCGCCTTGTACAGGACCAGTGCTGCAACAGATCCACATCTGTCACTGCAGGGGGACGGCAGCCACCATTTAATTGGAGTGCTACCAACACCCTGACTGACTGATAGGGTGTCAGGATGTCAGAGGTCTGGTTTTTTTTTGTATTCCTGTATTTTTATTTTAATTTTCCTACTAGAGAACTGTTATTCCCATTCCCATATCTTTGCCTGAGAGCTCCTTCATGTGAAAATTACAATAATTTGGAGGGAGGGGTTTACATTTTCCATTTCAACACAGGCTCCTGCCTTCCTCAGCAGATACCTGCCTTTCAAAGCAAGACAACAAGAAAGGTCAGAAAACAAGCTTGTTTTTATCATAAAGAATTTGCATTTGCTACAATGTTTTCTTAGAATGGGGACAACTTGACAGTAGAGGTACTGGGCTTCCACCGTCTACTGAAAAAACTAATTCAGTGGACAAATCTAAGTCTTGAAGAAAAGAATTGGCCAGAAGGAAGCCACTCCAAATACGATGTAAGACACAAGAAGAGAAAGACTTAAGGGTAATGCAACTTCTTTATTGTTAAAGTTAACTACTAAATCCTGTAATCTTAAACACACGAATCCTACGTTTTTAACAAGTATTGATCTGCTCAATGCTAACTTCAATAATCCTAAAACAACTAATCTTCTTTTTGAAATAAAAAACTTGGAGCTCATAGATTTTATCGGGCTGAAGCAGATGACTGGTGCCAGGACTCCACCTCCTGCTTACCAAACACAGATACTCATTGCTGAATGTGGGAAAGTTTCTGGTGGAGGTACTGGCACCTGCTCTTCATCTCAGAGTAGCTGGGGCTACCCTATGAAGGAGAAATCAAAAGAAAACTAGGGCATGCCAACATTTCTGCAGAGTTTCCAATTTCGTTTCTATGCTAAAAGATACCCTTGAGGCAGACTCTGAAGGTTACCTAGCCTGACAGCTCTGGTTTTACTCACATAAAACATTAAATACACTCAGTTTGACTCTAGAGGGTTTTTTTTTGGGGGAGCCGCCTCCCTACTGGGAGCTTTGCAAACTGAGGCACTTGTAATACAGCCATTAAACAAACTCCAGACAAGTCTGGAACCACAACAAAAAACCTACACCACATCAGCTCCTTAGGTGGGTCAACTCATTAATGCTTAAAGCCACTGATGGGAGAAACATTTTCTTCATTCTCTCCTCCCTCAAATCAACACAAGTCAGGTTGACCAAGCTCGTGATAGAAATCCAAGATGAAGTGGCAATGAGAATAACAGACACCACTTCCCAACACTGACACACCAATGCTTCTGCTCCTCTGGGCCTGAACACCTGGTCCTTTTGGATGACAAAAATTCCCTCCACATGGCAATCAATCCTTCAGAGCCCCCTGAGACTAACTGTCACAAGCAGTAAATTTTTAATATGTTGAAATTCAGTAGCAAGAGAGTGAACAGCTGGTGCCAGGGATGGATCCCAGCTCAGATGCACCTGACTGGCGTGTTGGTGTGTTCTCAAAAGGAAACTACAGATGTCTCTCAACACAGTGAAGCTGGGAAAAGCACAGAAGCCTGAGAAGCCCAAGGCCGTTTCTGCAATAATAACAAAATAATTCATTAATCTATCATCAGGATCAGGTTTTGCTCCCATTCTAAAAAGCAGCATTTGTGAACTGCCAGTGGTTGAAAGCACATCTTTCTTAACTAAAAAGAGCTGTCAAACATGGATGTCCTGCAGGTTAATATCCACTCTAATGCATTCCTAGTTTCTCAGCATAGGACTTGGAACATCTTTCTCCAAGTCTACTGCTAAAAGGCTTTGTGAGGTACAAACTCTCTTCTGCAGCTCCATCAAAGGCTTCTCCAAAATCAGGAGGTGCAGTAAGTTTTGTTTAGCTCCCAATTTCTGCTTGTACACACCAGGAAAAGATTCAGCTCTTGTTGTCACCCACTCACCTGATTTACTAAAGATGCACTTGACTGTTTTAGGGTTTTACCTGTTAAAAACAAGATCAGTGCTTCACTGGCCCAAGCCAGGAGTACAAAGTGTGGAGGTTGGTTGTGAATTCTCACCAGGATGAACAAAGACATCAGTCCCTTGTGAGGAAACTCTTGTGCTTTTAGGCAGAGTTGCCTTTACAGTTGCAGTCACTCCGCTATTTAATCTCAAATGCTGCTGGTTAACAGGTTCTTAAATATGTACAAGCTAGTTCCACAAATGGTGACTTATGAGCCCTTCCTTTTTCCTCAGTGTACTTCCATCATTTCTCAGCTCCTCCCAAGGACCTTCTCAAAGGTGCTGGCTCAGAAGCCACAACACACGGCCACAAGCTCCCCACTCCCACAGCAAACTTCAGGACTGAGGATGGAGTAGAACAGGACAGCCATGCTGTTCCCAGGCAGAGTGAGGGAGGAGAGAAATGAAGGCAGTGAAGAGAATGAGGGAAAATCACTGCATCCTGTAGATGCCAAGTTGGTCTGGCCACGTGGATAGTGCAGATCTGGAGTAAACAACGAGAATGAAAGTGGGAGAGACGGAAAAAAGACTGAGAGGGCCCCATCTGCCCTACCCTGGTGCAACCTCTTATGCACAGGAGTCTTTTGACACAGTTTTGTCCTGCATGCAGAGCCAGCCCTTTGAGCCTTCTGCAGGGAATGAGTTGAGGCTGGGGACTGAGCTCCAGGCTCCAGGCAGAGCAGAAAGTTGGCTCAGGACAGTGCTGCTCCACCCCTGCAGGACCCTCTCTTCTGATCACAGCCTCCCTGCCAAAGTGTCAGAATGCCTGAGGCACAGCATGCTTTGGCCTGCTCCTGCACATTCACATCACAGCTTTTACACCTTCAGCAGAGGGCTAAACACAATGGAGAATGTTAAAAATCCACCAAATACCTGAGCAGGTCTTGTTGGAGCATCTTTCTCAGAAGGATCTGGAGATATCAACTGGCTGCTGCTTGTGGGGCTCTGAGATGGAGCTGATTTGCTGTAAGGATTGTCAAATATTTCAGGTTAAAAGGCATAAGTATCAATTGTCATAGTTCTTTCCTTGCAGAGCAAACTGATGTTCAGTGTCAGGACTCAAGGAAACAGCATGAAGCTGAGTTGAGAGAGCTTTGGGCTGGATATCAGGAAAAGTTCTGACCCTAGAGAGTGCTGCAGCACTGGAACAGGCTCTCCTGGCCAGTGGTCACTGCAGCAGGAGCTCAAGAGGCATTTGGACAACACTCTTGGGCACAGGGTGTGATTCCTGTGGTGTCCTGTGCAGGGCCAGGAGTTGGACTCCATGACCCTGATGGGTGTCTGCTGACTCAGCATATTCTAACAAGCCAGGCTTCATTTCTCAGGGTGTTTTCTCTGAAAAATCTCTTTTCCTTCCTCTAAAGACTGAACTTACCTAGTGAGTATTGACTTCAGATTCTCCCTATCAATTTCACTGTAGCCAGGTCAATCAGTCTGAAGGGTTTGAAAGAGATGTTCCTTCAGACTGAAGGAATTATCCTTTGGCTACCTACAGAGAAGACATTTAAGCAAACAAACCTTCATTGTGCTTGCTATATGCAAACTACAGAAATCTCACTGGTCCTCAACAGCTGTTTTATGAGCACCCAACTGGAACTGAACAATGTCCTCTGGTACAGAGATCAATTATTCCTCTATCACAGGAGTGTTAAGCCATATTACATCTTCTCCAATTGGAAAGAAGCAAGGAACTCTATTCATATCTAGCAAGTTTTCCTTTGAAAACAACACTTGGTGCTTCTTATAGTTGAGGAATGTGATAGTTGGGTCTTGCAATTAAGGGATGAATAACATGTTTATTTTAAGGAAAGTGTTACTGATAGATAGCTATGTGTTTGGGATGTGTTGTTTGGATGTCCTCTGTTCTCCTCATAGCCCCCTTCCCCCCAGGGAGTTGCCAGGGGACAGCCTTGGTAGTCAGGACATGTAGAGGGAGGGCATGAACCTGTTCCCCTTGTATGGGGTGTCTGGGAGGAGAAAAGGCTTGGTACTGTCACCAGCACCCAGGGGGCTCTCCTTTATTCATTATTCAGTTCTTTTGTTGTGTTTTCTTAAGGTTGTTAATACACCTTTGAACTCTTTAAAAGAGAGTGTTGTTTCTCACAGTGCTACAATGTGTAAGGAGAGGTGGTCAGGCCCAGAGTCCCTCTTCATGTGGCAGAGCCAGGGTTCATTCCAGAAAAGTACTGCCATGAGAAGACCATGCACCTGGCTTGCTGTGTTCCTTTGAAAATCAGTGAGTTCATATGTTCCTCAAGACAAATACAAAGGCTACTCTTAGAAGCAAAATGGGATAGTAAAACCTCAAGACTATGAACATCAAATGTTCTAGTTTAGACTTCACCACCTGACACCTGCTCAGAGTTCCATAGAAAAGCTCACAGGAAAAGTCTCAATCCATTTTTTCCCTACAACACACTGGATAACTCATCAACACCACCATCATCTGTCACAACTTTGACTTTTCTCCTTGAAAACATGATAAACACTGCAAATTCAGATCTGTGCTGATGTCTGTCTCCTCCCAACTTAAAAAAACTATAAAAGTAACAAAGATACCCAGAATCAGGAATTCATGTCTCAAAAGCAGAACTAAGGTTATGTTGGAAGGGAAGCAAGTGCCTTTGTACCAGATCTCAGCAAGCTCAGGCTGCCCTTTCCAGATTTATACAGGAAAAACCCCACTTGCTCTGATGTCCAGAAAAGCCTGAGCAAGGCATTTCAGCTGGAGTGCTGCTCACACAGCCCTGTCAGAATACAAACCAGTACCTTGAAGCACTTCACACCTCATACAGGAAATTGCCTCCAGGGAAATCTCCCTAAACTTTGCAATGGAACAGGAGAAAGTGTTTTCACCCTTTTACTTTCTAAGAAGCTGATTTTGGAAATTTTATAATAAACTTGAAATCTAAAGGTGTTACTTAAGGTGGGATGGCAGAATATGGCTCATTGAATTGTGAATTTGTGTCGTCTGGGTGAAAAAGCCCTGGCACTGCCCTGGGCAAGAAGAGCATCTAACGCCACAGGTCCAAGGAATGAGTTCTTAAATGTCAATGTGGGATCAACCACACCTGTAACCATGTTGAATTTGGCTCTCTGGACTAAGTTTCCAAACACTGTTTTCCTAGCTAAAGAGGAAATATTCTTACTTGATATATTAATGCTTGCATAATTCAACTACAGCCTATGTGGACAGAAAATATTAAAAAAGAAAGGAAAGAGCTACTGCATCTTTCAGTGGGTGTTCATCCTATGAATGGTTGTGAGAATAAAATATCAGTGGAACTGAACTCAAAGGAGTATTGGAAAAGTCTCTAATTTAAACAGGTGAGGAAGTAGTAAAGTTATGAACTTCCAGCAGAATAGCATGCTGGAAGAATTGCTGGCACAAGCTCCATGATCTCACCTGCTGAAGGATCTTTCCAAGGGAATCCTTGTCCTTCTGCCTGACTCCATCTCTCTGCAGGCAGGCCAGTAACTCTGGCTCCTTGTAATCCCTCAGAGCAAGTAAATGAATCACCCTGTCCCTGTAGGGTCGGCCATAAACAGCAGCACAACCACCCCAGTCAATGTCCGCAAGTCTCACAGACATCACCCTCTTCTTCTCAGGCACAGAACCTGAATTGTTTCCTTGGGCTCCTCTGACCTCTGCTTTTTCTCCTGAAGTGAGGGAAAAACAGAAAAAAATACTTCAAACTGGAGATTTGGGAAAGCACGGATGTTGATTCAAAAGTATGTAGCAAGGCAGTTGAACCTCTCTTTCTTTTGTCATTTACAGATCTGTGAGAATCCAGATAGTAAAGCATTGAAAAGAAACAGTCATTAAAAGGTGGTAAAAGAGATACTGGATGGGAGGTTTTTTGTGAAAAATTCTTTATATGCATGGTGCTTTTATATCATTTCCCCAGTTTGTAAGCTCAAGCAATGAGCTATGTCAAGAATGACATGGACAGTGGGATGAAGTGCTTTCAAACCTTCAGCAGGTTTGCCAGTGCCAGAGGCATGGGATGCCATCCAGAGGGACCAGGACAAGCTCAGAAAGTGGGGCCCTGGGAACCTCATCAGATTCAACACGGGCAAGAGCAAAATTCTGCATCTTTTGGTTTGAGACAGCCCCTGGCACAAAGACAGGCTGGGGCATGAAAGTGAGGAGGACTTGGAAGTGCTAGGGGATGAGAGCCTGGATATGACTAAAAAACCATACAGATATCAGGTAAAAAATGAAATGGAAGCATATCTAAAGCTGGTCCATCAGTTTAGTACCCTTTGCTCTTTGATTGTGTGACTTCTGTTCTGCCTGGGACCTGAGTTCTCTGCTCATCTCTTCGGCTTTGCTCATGGCAAGTATTTTATCAAAATTCAAAGGATGGGATTTTTTTTACACCCTGACAAATTCTGTTTCTCACCTTTGGACCTGGGAGCCTTGCCCTGTAGCCTGGCAGGCACTGGGATTCCAGAAGGAGTCTGAATTGTATCTTTTTTTGGTACCTCAGGGGTGGAGGTGGAAATGGAGCTGACTCTCGGAGGCAGGTTCAAAGTTGAACAGGATGTAGAAGAGAGGAGCAAGGATGAAGGAGAGTGGCCACCAGCTGCTGGCTGGACATCACTGGGCTGTTGGTCAATCCTCTGCTTCTTGCTCATCCTAGGATTGATAAAATCAGAACCCAGAGGCCGTTTCTGCAAAGATGATCAGAATTAATTATGCTTCCATTCCGAAAAAGCAGCATTTCTGAACTGGCAATGCTTGGAAACACACCTTTCTTCCCTAAAACAGCCTGTCAAACAAGGAGGTGCTGCAGCTAAATATGTTCCCTATTTCATTCCTACTTTCTCACCTGACTATTCAGCCAGTCCTACTCCAACTCTGTAGCTAAAAGGCTTTGGGACAAAGACACTGCCTTCAGCAGCTCTATCAAAGGCTTGCCCAAAATGGGGAGCTCAGGTTAGCTTTATCTGGCTCCCTGTTTCTGCTTAGGCACACCAGGAGGACACTCAGCTCTTGCTGTCACACACCCACTCCATTCACCAGAGCAGCCCCAGAAGCACCAGTGCTGATCCCAGCGTGTCCAGAGCAGGGATGAGAACAGCAGAGAGCAGCCCCAGCCTGGCTGCAGGTGTCATTGCTGCTGTTCTCCAGAGCAAACCCTGCATCACCCTGAGCCTCTTCCTCACGGAGCACCCACTGCTCCCATCCATGCACATCAGCAGCTCAGAGCAGGAGAGCCAGACCTGGCTCTGTGCCAGCCTGCTGACAGAAATCCTGTGGGCACGGAGGCAGGTGGGAAGAGGCTGCTGGGGCCTGCAGCATTCCCTGCTCTGGCTGGAACAGAGCCAGGGAAAAACAGAGCTCTGTCCTCCATCCTCTACACATCTTGTCCTCAGCAGAGCTTCCTAGGCACCATGAGAAACAAGTCATGTGTCCAGGCTTGTTGCAGGCTTTGAAAAGCATACTGTGTGTTACAGAAGTACCTTGAAAAGCACGCAGGAATGCCATTAGAAGTACACACTTCAGGTTTTTATGACAGAAAGACAACACTACTGCTTCATATCACAGCTGGGACACCAAAAGCAAGTGGGATAAAATGTAATATATGCTAGAGAATATTTAAAAAACTGACAAAATATCTGAGCAGTTCTCAGTGAAGTATCTCTCTCAGAAGGTCTCAGAGATGATGACTGGCTGGTGTTGGTGGCATTCTGAGGTGGAGCTGTTTTTCTGTAAGGAGGGTCCAACAATCCAGTTTGCAAAGCAAAAATATCAATATAGTTCCTTCCTCACAGGGACAACAGGCCTTCATTTCCCAGAGGGTTTTCTGAAATGGCTGCTGTCCTGACTGAACTTACTGGAAAAGGGTCACTTCCAACATCTGCCTTTCACTTTCACTGTAGCCAGGCCAATCTTCCTGGATGTCTTTAAAGAAATGTTCTTTCAGACTGAAAGAATTCTCATTTGTATCCAGGTTGGCTACCTACAGGCAGACATTTAAAACAGAAATGTTCATTACACCTAAATGTCGATTACAGACATGAAACTGGGAGTGCAGAGCTAAAGCAAAGCTGAAGAGAAAATCGTGCACCAGTTTTCCAGGACTTTTGTTTGATGGAAGAACAAAGCAGCTGTCATGAAAGAGGCAGAAATTTTATACAGGTGTGGTCCAGTTGAGCTGTAGAAATTTGGATGTAAGTAAATCCCAAACTGCTGCAAGCATGGAGGAAATGTGGATTATGAAAACCTCTCCCTGCACTAGGTATCCAGGTTTTTTGGTCTTTATGGCAGCTTTGAGAGTCATAGTACACTATGCCAGAGCTCTCAGTCTGCACCATTTGAAATACATGGAGAGGCCAGGTTTTCCTTTCTCTTTCCTTTTCTTTTGAGTAGCACCTGAAGAAAACCATCTCAATGGACAAATCCATATTTTTCCACCCTCAGGAGGACACCTACTGCCCTCTTGCTTCCCCCAGCTACATTGCCATGGCAGAGCACAGCCTGGGCCTGGAACAGGGCATGTTTTCATCATCCCATGAAGCACCACAGGATGCTGGCATTTGTCTCCTCAAACAGAACTGCTTTTCTTTCTCAAGTGCCTGCTCAGAGGAAATGACAGCTTCCTATGGCAGAGTTGTAGGTGATCATCTAGCTAGAGCTGCACTTCAAGAATTTAAAAGTACCAAAGATAGCCAGAATCAGGAATTCACTTCTTAAAAGCAGAACTAAGGTTGTGTTGGACAAGAAGGAAAGCTGTGCATGTCAGATCTCCGTAAGCTCAGGCTACCAGCTGTTCATATATAGCAAAAAAATGACACCACCTCTCTATGAAGTTAAGAAAAATGTGAATAATAGTTTTCAGGACGTAGTGCTGTTCACACAGCCCTTTCAGAATGCAAACCTTGAGGCAGTTTATGCTACAAACAAGAAACTACACTTTCAAAATCTCCTTAAACATTGACAAGAATAAAGGGAAAGGAGAAAATTTTTTTCACCTTTTACCCTCTAAGGAGCTGAGCGTTGAAATCTCATCATGAACTCGAAGTATAAATGGGTTACATGCATTGGGATGGCAGACCATGGCTCTCATTAAATTGTGAATGTCTTCAGGGTGAAAAAACCCTGCCACTGCCCTGGGCAAACACTGCAACAAACCTCACAGGTTCAGGGAAGGAGTTCTTAAAATCATTGTGAGATTAACTGAAACTGCATCCATGTTGAATTTCCTCCCTGGACTAACTCCCAAAACACTCTTTTCCTAGAGAAAGAGGAAATATGTTAATGCTTACATAATTCAGCAACATCCTATGTGGACAGGGAATATTTAAAAAGGAAGGAAAGAGCCACTGCATCCTTCAATCAGTGTGAATTGTATGAATGGGTGTGATAAAGAAATACTACTGGAACTAAAAGGAGAACTGGAAAAGCTACTGAATAATAAGAAGTGCCAAGGAAGGTGATGATTCATCCACACGACAGCAAAGAAACCCTGTGCTCAAAGTTCAGCCACCACCTCTATCATGTAGGATTTGCCTGGAACACCCTTCCCTGCAAGGCAATCTCCACAGATCCCAGTAGAAGCCAAGTACCACTGAGAGGCCACCTGTTGTAACCCAATACCCTACTGTTTTGGGAATGGTATGTCCCTTTAGCCCTGTGACCCCTGCAGGACCGGTGGACTGGCCCCTGCGGTGGGATTGGCCAGAGGCCAAGGCTGACCCCTCCCCTTTCCTGACCCAGAGAAAAACCCTGAGCCCACGTGTGGGCTCTCTCTTTATCCCCATCTCTCGCTCTGACCGCATGGAAGCCTAAGAATAAAGCAGAATACCAACCCTGGGAGATAGAGCCTCTATATCTCTACTGTTCTACATGAAACAGCATCCAAGGCCAGCTCTGCAAGGTATTTGGGGAGCAGGCAGGCAATAGGGGGCTGTTTCAGTTGGCGCCCCGAACGTGGTGCTTTTTAAATTAAAACCCACGTGAGAGGCTGTGACCCTTAGAAGGGTTAGGAAGCCGACGGGAAGCCCAACTACCCTGCGGGCGAAACTTGCTTTCTAGCAGGTCTAGCTTAAGGGGACGAAACCGGTAAACCTTCCAGCCCAAGGGAGGTCGGTTTTCAGGAGCAGATTACAAAGTACAGTTCTTCAGCTCCTCGGTACTTGGCACAGAGTGGTAAGTATAAATTTTCCTCCGTGGGGAGGGGGATTTTGAGGTGCTTTCTCTGTAAAATCGAGGTGCCGGGGCTGGGCTGCACAGCGTCCTCCCTGGGGGTTTGGAGCTGTATGCAGCCGGAGACGCTGGTGGGGGTAGCAAGGCCGCCTTGAAACAGTTTCTGCCGTGTGTACAGTATCACGCCAGACAGCTGATTTCAAAGAGAGGCGCCGTTTTTGCTGCAGCCTGTGATTCTCTGTGGGGGGAGGTGCCAGTTAGCCGGCAACTAGCAGCCTTCTCTTACTGTGTTTTAACTGTGCTTTGTAGTGAGATATTAGAGTAACTTGCTGTGGAAATATGGGCTCCCAGCATTCTAATTTGAAAAAGAGCGTGGCTTCACAAATTAGAGAACTTTTAAAGATTGCAAATGTGAATATTACTAACAGAAAACTAGAACGCTTTGCTAAGTGGCTGTCTGTAGAAAGATCTGATCTTAATTTGGAAGATATGAATTCGGTTTTGTTTTGGAATGAAATTGGAGATTTATTAACTTTAAAAGTCGAACATGGAGATAAAAAAGCCTTAATGTTCATCCCAATATTTTTGCAAATTAGAAAACTGTTACTTCAAACAGGAAATAACAGGCAGCCACAGCAAACTGCTTCAGAGTCAACCAGTTCTTGTATCTGTCCCTCTGCATGTGTTGTTCCCTCTTCACCTAAGAAATCTGACTTCTCTGTCTCTCTAACTCATGCTGACAACCACGTGTCTTTTACTACTGAGGCTGAAAGCAGACACCAAAATGGCTCCAGCCACATGGCATTAAACTCTTCTTCTTCCCATAATGCTCCTTCTCCCTTGATAACACCCTCAGACCTCTCTCCAAACTCATCCTGGCCCCTGAGTATTCAGGGCAATTCTCACTCTATTCAGGTTTTGCCATCCCCTCCCCCAAGCTATCAGGCTAGCACAGAGGGGGCTGGGGGTGGGTGTGGAAAAACTGGTTCTACAGGTTTTACACAACCTCCTTCTGAGATAAGACCCTCGGCACCGCCCATCGCTCAGGACACTGTCTCTGTGGAGGCACATTATCAACAGATAACACAGCCCAGAATACAGCCCATCCCTAAAACCCTCGATCTAGAAACTCAGATACCGTCTGTGGCTCCTGTCATTTATATGGGTAAGAGAAATGGCAGGAGAACATATCAGCCACTACCATACCAAGATAAAAAGGAAATTTGTAAGATTCAAAGAGAATTTGGTAGACACAGTGAAATGTTTAAAGGATTTTTAAGAGCAACATTTAGTTCTCATGAGATGGTACCTAATGATATTAAGGATTTATTCAGATGTTTACTTTCAGCTTCTGAATTTGATTTATGGGAAAGTATTTGGAAAAGATCTTTAAGAGTGCTTTTGCAAGAACTACAGCAAAGCCCAGAAAGTGCAAAAGATGAGGATAATAATGATATTACACAGGAACACCTAACAGGAGAGGGACAATTTGAAAACCCTGATAAACAGGCACGTTTATTAACTAAATTTGTTTTGGATAAGATCTCTCTAGCAGCAGAAAAAGCTTTCCATCAATTACCTACTGTTGATGTTACAGGTAGTTATGTTAATATTAAACAGTTTCCTTCAGAAAGTTTCTTGCAGTTTCTGGATCGCCTCCGTGCACAGGTGGAGAGACAAGTCTCGGACCCAAAGGTGCAGGAAGAGCTATTGAAGGAGATGGCTCAGAAAAACGCTAATGAATCATGTCGCAGGGTCATACTTAGTCTTCCCCTCGACCCACCACCTAGCTTAGCACAGATGATAGAAGCCTGCACCAGAAAAGCAGAACTGTTCAGTGCACCAGAGAGGAATCCAGGACCAGCACACTCACGATCTGCAGCAGCGATGACACCAGGACCAAGGAAGCAACCGGTACCACCACAGCAGCTGCAGCACATCACCTGCTTCCAGTGCAAGAAAACTGAACACTATGCAAGGGATTGCCCACACAGCCAGAAACAGAAGAAAACCAACAAACAAAAAAACTAGGTGTACAGCGCGTGCCCGCCATAAATATCATAACGCGCAAAGATATAAATACTGCGGGTTCCACACGGGAAAAAACCTCTCTCTTTAAAAATAAGGGGGAGGACGGGACAAATGGTGTGGGGATTAATGATAGCATTAATGTTAAACATTCAATTGGCAAATGTTGGACGCCTTTTGGTCGTCTCAATCTTAAGACCACTAAAGGTGTTTATTTTATGTCAACAGAGTGGACAACAATTACAGTGGATCTGTCTAGCACTTCACTGGACCTGACGCTGTTGCATTTGGAACTGCGCTGTGAGTATTTAGTTATGGGGGACACAGCACACACACCCTTGGAGATGGAATTACTTCCATTATCCAAGAAGGAAAATGTCTCAGGTTTCGTTCTCTTAGCACGCTGCTCACAACCACCTTATTACCTGAGTGAGGGGCAAATCCTCACCCAGGCCATTCCTGTTCCAAAGGAAATCACAGCAGAAGGAAAATCACCTGAAGTCTATTGGGCAGAGGTGGTGGGTGAGGAAAAACCCTCTGTGGCATGCAATCTGACCCATGGTTCAGACCATCTCCATGTGGAGGGGGTGCTGGACACAGGGGCAGATGTGACGATCATACCCGAAAGGATGTGGCCGTCACAATGGGAATTGCAACCCGTGGCAGGCAAAATCCAAGGTATAGGGGGAATCAAATTGGCAAAAATATCAAAAAGCATCGTGCAAATTGAGGGGGCGGATGGAAAAATAGCTAGTGTCCGTCTGTTTGTTACAGACTATAAGTGCCCCCTGTGGGGAAGAGATACCATGTCTCAGTGGGGAATGAAAATGGTGATCCCCAAAAATTCTCAGGATTTTTAAAGGTGGCCACTGAGGAGCGCCCTGCCCACAAATTGACATGGTTAGATGATTCTCCAATCTGGACAGCTCAGTGGTCGATGAGTAAAGAAAAACTTAAGGCGCTGGAGGAGCTCGTAGCAGAACAATTGGCAAAAGGACACATAGAAGAAACTACAAGTCCTTGGAATTCCCCGGTATTTGTAATTAAGAAACCAGGGAAGGACAAATGGAGATTGTTACATGATCTCCGGGAAATAAACAAAATTATAGCAGACATGGGATCACTTCAACCAGGGATGCCATCTCCAACGATGCTCCCTCAAAATTGGAAATTGGCAGTTTTAGATATTAAGGACTGTTTCTTTCAAATCCCTTTACACCCAGCAGATGCTCCACGGTTTGCCTTCTCTGTTCCTACCATCAACAGAGAAGCCCCAATGAAGCGCTACCACTGGAAAGTGCTCCCTCAAGGGATGAAGTGTAGTCCTTTCATATGCCAGTGGTATGTGGCCTCATTGCTGTCTCCAGTGCGTGCTCAGAGAAAGGAAGCTATCATCCTACATTATGTAGATGACTTGCTTGTGTGTGCCCCCGATGACTCTATACTCCAACACACGCTTGACCTAGTGGTTAAGGTTTTAACCTCTGCTGGATTTCAATTGCAGGAGGATAAAGTCCAAAGGATGCCACCTTGGAAGTACCTGGGCCTGGAAATCACTGCAAGGACCATTGTTCCTCAGAAATTGGACATTAATTGTAACCCAAAAACCTTAGCAGATCTCCATTCCTTGTGTGGGTCTTTGAATTGGGTTAGGCCCTGGCTAGGCCTCACAAATGAGGACCTAGAGCCCCTTTTCAATTTATTGAAGGGAGAGAGAGAGCTGATTTCTCCCAGGGAACTGACCCCAGAGGCAAAAACTGCAATTGAAAAGGTACAGAAAGCTCTAGCAGAAAGGCAGGCTCATCGCTTCAAGCCTGAATTGCCTTTCAAATTCATAATTCTGGGAAAACTACCACACTTACACGGTTTGATATTCCAATGGATCGAGGGGCAGAGAGATTCGCTCTTAATCATAGAGTGGGTCTTCCTCTCCCACCAAAGATCCAAAACCATCACAAAGCCACACGAACTCATAGCTCAGCTGATTCGTAAGGCAAGGATGAGACTGTATGAGCTGGCAGGTTGTGACTTCACATGTATTCACCTTCCAGTCAAACTCTCCGAGGAGGGAAGGAACTCTCTCCCGAGAGGCTGACAAAGGAGATGTTCGAGCACTTGCTCCAGAGCAATGCCAGTCTCCAGTTGTCTCTGGACAGCTACAGTGGACAAATCTCAGTCCATGCCCCGTCTCACAAGCTGTTCAATGAGGAATTCCACCTCATTCCTCGTGAGAAGAGGAGTCGGAGACCACTCAAAGCTCTCACAGTGTTCACAGACGCTTCTGGGGCTTCCCACAAGTCGGTGATGACTTGGAGAAATCCTCAGACTCAGCATTGGGAAGCTGATGTTGAGTTTGTGGAGGGTTCGCCTCAGGTAGCTGAACTGGCTGCAGTGGTAAGAGCTTTTGAGAAGTTCTCAGAGCCAATCAACTTGGTAACAGACTCGGCTTATGTAGCGGGAGTAGTTTCCAGGGCGGAGCAGGCAGTGCTCAAAGAAGTTGACAATGAGCAGCTTTTCAGGTTGCTGTCAAAACTAATCTATCTGATTTCTCATAGAGAACATCCATTCTATGTGATGCATGTGAGGTCACACAGCGATTTGCCAGGTGAGATCACAGAAGAGAATCAATATCATCAGAATGTGCCAGGTCTGATCCGTCAGTTCAAGCTAACACGGAGTCAGGCTCGAGCCATTGTGGCCACCTGTCCCAGCTGCCAGCTCCAGGCCATGCCATCGCTAGGTGCAGGGGTTAACCCCCGAGGCCTTGGCAGCTGTGAGGTGTGGCAGACAGACATCACACACATTCCCAGTTTTGGTCGCCTCAAATATGTTCATGTAAGCATTGACACATATTCAGGTGCTGTTTATGCCTCTGCCCATGCAGGAGAAAGAGCTGTGCATGCCAAACAACACCTAGTGCAAGCTTTTTCAGTATTGGGGATCCCTAAGGAAATCAAAACAGATAATGGCCCAGCGTATGTGTCCAAGGAGTTCCTGGAATTTGTCCAGCAGTGGGGAGTGGAACATAAGACAGGCATCCCCCACTCCCCCACAGGCCAAGCTGTGATTGAGCGTGCACATCAGACGCTCAAGCATGTTCTGGCTAGACAGAGCAATTCAACTGTGTGGATGTCTCCACAGCAGAAGCTGTGTAAAGCCCTGTTCGCTATCAATTTCTTGAACTGTTCATTTGAAAACATGAATCCTCCTGTGGTTCGTCATTTTAACAGTGGCAAACAGTTCAAGCTGTCTGAGCATCCACCAGTTTTGATTAGGGATCCAGAAACATGGGAAACCAAAGGTCCCTATGAGCTTGTTACCTGGGGACGTGGTTATGCGTGCGTATCCACTCCCTCAGGCCCTCGGTGGATTCCCCAGAAATGGGTGAAGCCTTATGTCCCCAAACAGCCAGCTCCAGCTGAGGAGGAAGAGAAGCAAGTCGCAGTTGCTTCGAAAAGAAGACGCCGCCGGAGAGGAGAGAGAACTGACACAGAAGACAACCTTCCGGCAGACTCAGAGACTTTTAACACGTTTTAAAATGTTTGTTTTCCTTTTAACAACCTAATACCTTTCTCTCTTCTTTTAAACAAAAAAAAGGGTGAGATGTTGTAACCCAATACCCTACTGTTTTGGGAATGGTATGTCCCTTTAGCCCTGTGACCCCTGCAGGACCGGTGGACTGGCCCCTGCGGTGGGATTGGCCAGAGGCCAAGGCTGACCCCTCCCCTTTCCTGACCCAGAGAAAAACCCTGAGCCCAGGTGTGGGCTCTCTCTTTATCCCCATCTCTCGCTCTGACCACATGGAAGCCTAAGAATAAAGCAGAATACCAACCCTGGGAGATAGAGCCTCTATATCTCTACTGTTCTACATGAAACAGCATCCAAGGCCAGCTCTGCAAGGTAATTGGGGAGCAGGCAGGCGAGGCCTAGGGTGCAGTTTCAGCCACCTACTCCATTCTAATGAAATACTGCCCTATGCAGTTACTAAATTTGCCTCCTCAGATATTTTTCTCAGGAAATTTTAAGTAGCACAACAAACTGTTTCACCCAATTGAGAATTTCACCCTCCAAAGTTACTCCATGAAGCAGTTAAACAGTGCAAGGAAAAGAGAGAGGCTGAAATAGGGCATGAGAAGTACCAACATGCCAGCTACTCCAGCAAAACATCAACAATGCCCCAAAACTTTTGAAGGTCTTTTTTCTGTCCTCACATGGACTTGCAGCTGGGGGGAAACTGGGTAAAAGTTTATGGTAAAACCTTAGCAAGAGCATTTCCTAAGCCTCTCATTAGTTTTAATTGAAACCCTGAAGTAAGACAGCCAAGAGTCAGCACTGCCAGCACCAACTCCAGGATCTCACCTCCTGAAGGATCTTTCCAAGGGATTCCTTGTCCTTTTCCACAACTCCCTCTCTCTGCAAGCGGGCAAGGAGCTCTGGCTGCTTGTAATTCTTCAGAGCCAATAAATGAATCACCCTGTCTCTGACTGGGCATTGAGAAACAGAACTGCAAAGTCTCGGGAAGAATTTTGCAGGGTTCGTGGGCATCGTTCTCTTCCTCTCAGGCACAGGATCTGGAGTGCTCTGTGCAGCTTTCCTGAGCTCTGGTATTTTAACTTCAGGAGAGGAAAAACAGAAAAAGAATTGTCAAATGGGGGGTTGAGAGAAGGCAAGGAAGTTGATTCAAAAGCATATACCCAAGACTGTTGAAACTCCATTTGTTCAGCATTTATAGATCAGTAAGAATCCAAAAAGAAAATAATTAGGAAGAAACAGTCTCTAAAAAAACTGGTACTGGAGTGATACTGGAGGGAGGTTTTTGTGAAAAATTCTTCTTATGCACGATGCTTTTATATTATTTTCCCAGTTTGTAAGCTCAAGCATTGAGCTATGTCAAGCATGACATGGACAGTGGGATTAAGGGCACCCTCAGCAAGGTTGCCAGCAGCACCAGAGGCATGAGATGACACCCAGAGGGACATGGAGAACCTTGGGAAGTAGGGCCCTGGGAGCCTCTTCAGATTTAACAAGGACAAATGCAAAGTGCTGCATCTTTGGGGTTGGGACATGCCCTGGGCACCAAGGCAGGCTGGGGAGGAAGGTGGGGAGGACTTGGGGGTTCTGGTGGATGAGAGGCTGGGCATGAGCTGGCAACGTGTGCTGGCAGCCCAGAAAGGCAACCGTGTCCTGGGCTGCATCAGGAGAAGTGTGGCCAGCAGGTCGAGGGAAGGGATGTGACACAGCAGGCACTGTTTTGAGACCAGGAACTCGTGCTTGGTAGCTGATGGAGACTTCATGAGTATTGGTGAGAAATCTGGGAGCTTTGTCCCTTCCATCAGACACACAGAGACTGACCTTTCTTGGCACGCTCCTTCAGCCTTTCAATGTACGTCAAATTTTAATGCCTTTCTTCACTTCCTGTTCCTTGGGCCATACCTCTCTGACATTTGCTTGCAAACCTAATTGCACAAACATCACACAGTTCAATGATTTACAGCACTGAAAGCTCATTGGTTGTTGACTGAAGGCACTATTAATGTTTTGAGAAGTTACATCCAATGTAGATACAGGAAGTTCCCACAGCATTCAAGCAAAACACCTCCTAAAACCATACACCTGCAGGACTTCTAAAAAATATTACCATAACCAAGCATTAACATGAAAATCAGGAAAGAGTTCTTCACCCAGAGGCTGGTCAGGCATTGGGGCAGGCTCCCCACAAGACTTCTCACGGCACCAAGTCCACCAGAGCTCGGGAAGCATTTGGGCAAGGCCCACAGGGACATGGTGGGATTCATGGGGAGAGAGCTGGACTTACACATCCTTGTGGATCCCTTCCAAGCATGTTCAGCCTATTCTCTGATTCTGTGACAAAGCCCAATCCCTAACTGGTACTGTATGGAGCATGTTGCAAGGGCACCCTGTACCCTACCAGCAACCAGACCTGTCTCACCTGAGCTTCTCAGTGCCAGCCCAAAGCAAAAGTGGCCCCAACTTCCACAACTGTCTCACTACTCCCACTCCTCAGACCCCAGTCACAGAATATTAAATATTCCCTTAGGATCGATGTCCAAGAATCAAACAAATCATCATTCACATGCAAAACAGAAAATCCCCAAGGAGAATTTTGTCAGTTTAGGTTTGTCTCCCCAAAACACCTCGATGCTGCTGCCTTAGAATGCTCTGCACTCAGCTATGGCAGAGCAAAGGCTGCACTTGCAGTGGCAGGGATGTCCCTGCAGGCAGTGACTGCAGCACAGCCAGCTGAGAGCCCCTTTTTCTCAGGACAGCTGTGCCTAGTTCAGCTCACCACCGAGTGAGGGCAATATCCACCTCCTGTCTGCCTGGAGCCAGGCTCCTTGGGGAAACAGTACTCAGAACAGGTTAGTGACAAATTGCTCCACCTGAGCACATTGTGCTTTGTGCACAGTTATGAAGGCCGTGGGTAAGATCACTATTTTCCTCTCACTTTCCTTGAAAAGAACCCAAAACAGTATTGTGGCAATAGTAACTTATTAATGACAAAGACAAAATTAAGCAAAGTTTTCCATCTTGACCCTATGAAATTTTACATGGGACTTCCTCAAGGTCATTTTTGGTCAATTTCCAATTAAGTGTAAAGGATAAGCCCAGTGCCTAAGTACTCCAAAATCCAGTTGCAAAACCAACACATCAGCTACCAAGGCAGCTCAATTAAGTGCATTGAGTGGTCCAGAAGTGGACCTCAGTGCTCAACATTCCAACCTATCACACAGGAGGGCAACAAGGAAGGACTGGCAGGCTTTCCAAGATGAAAACAGGCCAAAGGCTGAATGCAGTGGCAAGAGATTACAAGGCTGACCTGAGAGCAAACCACCAGCAGCTGAGATCTCTGAACACACCCCCTGTCCCAAGAATGTGCTGCAAAAATGAATTACAAGTTGAAAATCTTACAGATGTTGAAGAAAATATGAAAAGCAACCATACCTCCAAGTGGGTTATACAATTTGGCAACCTGCACGCTTGCAATGTGCGACACCTCACTGGGATTTGGCTAAAAGGAAAAAAGAAATGTTCTGTAAAACTTTCATCCAACACTCCATTCCTGGTGATTCACCAGGCCCTTAATTTTAAACAAGAGCTCTCTGAAAAGTTTTGCTGTCCCATCACTAAAAACAGCTGCTCTGACACAATTCTCCCTCTGACAGCAGCTGCAAAACTGCCCTGAGACAGCGACCGTCACTTGGCCTCCAATGCAGCCAAGTGTTCAAGTAGCAAATCATCCTTTCCCAATTGCTGGAATTTATAGGCACGGGCTTCCCTTGAAATCAAGTCCCTGAGCACAAGTGAACTGGTCAGAGCTCAGCTGATAAACCAGGCGAGAGCAGTTCCCAAAACGATCACAAAGTCAGGGCAGCACCCAAGGCTGGGATTTATTTGGTACTGAGGAAGCACATGCTGGAGTGAGAGCCAAGAAGAATTTCAACTGCAAAAGGGGAATTTTGACTGTTACAGGCACCAAAACCCTTTCTCTTTTCCTCAGCTCTAGATGCAATTGTTTGTATAGGTGTGAAATGGAAAGTTTATCCCAGGCTAGTCACATGTAACAAAATTTGGGCTCCTTGGCTGAACTCACCATTTAGTACAGAATGTGCCACACTGGAGCTCAAAAATCACTACAATGTCTATGGGCATGAGCATATTTTTTAACAAAAACAACCTATTGCCATCCAACTGCATTGTTCTGAAGACAAAATTGGCTGACCATGGAGTTACAAAACTCATCTGAAATCTGCCTGAACTTTTATTGTAATAGGAGTTCACTTGCAAAGATCTGTAAAAGCAATATTCAACAGTCTTTTAGAAATCCCTCAATATTTTGCTTGTGAGACTGTTCATCCTTCACCCCTGCCCACTGTCATTTGCATTAGTGCTGCCTCAACACAATTCCACTAATATTTCTGTTTCAATCATCAGTACTGGCAGAGCTCAGGACAGGGACTGGACATGAAGGGGAACAGGGAGTCACCTGAACTTCACATCCTTTTACATCACCTTAATGAATGAGTCTGCTCTAGGAGCACCTGTGCATTTTATAGAAGAATGGGAACAAATCCCATCAGGTGCAAACCCATCAGCTTGGATTACTTATGCAGCTTTTCACTGCTTGTTTAGCCTACATTTTCTCTTGGTTAATGAATTTCTTTAATTTTTTAATTGACTGTTTCATTGATCATAAGAAGTATATTAATCATAAGCAATGTATTCATCTTAACCATTGTAATTTTCCACCTTGGAAAGTAGGCAGCTGGGTGTCTTTCGGCTATCTATTGTTAGAGTTGGATTGTTAGATCCCCAAAACTTTTTGTTTTGCTAAACTAACCCTGAAACCCTCAATGAACAAAGCCTGTGGGCATAAAAGGATGGACACCTGGAATCTAGACTTCCTAGCCCTCCAAGAACATGTTGGAGTGACCAAAAGACAAAGAAGAAACTAATAAAAGCATTTCAGTCTCACAGCTTAAAACTACTTGTCTGGGAAAAAGATAATAAAGACACTGAAAATGTGAATTTATTAGCATGATAATAGAAACATCAATACCAATAAAAGTGAGAATACTAATTAATAGATAACATGAATGATGTCATTTAAGACCAATGGACAGGAATTTCTTTGTGTTTTAAAAATGTATCAGTAAGTGGAAAAGCTTTGAAAGTGGCATGTATGTGGCTGGAGTTCTCTACTATGCACCAAAGTTGGCAATAAAATAATGTCTACTCCCAATACTAAAAAAATTACTGCTCCTGGTTTAATTTCCCTTATATATTTTCTGACCCTGGTATAAACAGGGAACGATGAGAAGTCCACACATTGTGACCAAAAGCCATTCCCAGAGCATGAATGGACTGAATGTCACAGGCTGGGGAAGCTCCCACTCCCACTGGCAGCTCCTCAGAGTCATCCCTGGGAGTCGCTTCCCCCGGGGCGGCCGCCTCAGAGGGGCCGTGGGGCACCAGTGGGGCCCAGCCCTGCCCAGCTGGTCCCGCAGGGTCAGCAGCACCTGGCAAGCTCATTTCCAAATGCAGGAAGGGGCACTCTGGCCACCCCAGTTGCTGAAGCTGTGCAAACCAGGGCTAATTAAGTGTTTCTGCACAACAGTGCTGTACTTGGCTGTCTCTGAGGTGAAAATAAAAATTAAGGAAAAAAGAAAAACGTGATGGAAAAAATAGCTGGAACAAACTGCACAATGTCACCTGATGGAGGATCTTGCCAAGGGTACCCTTGTCCTTTTGCATGACTCCATCTCTCTGCATCCAGGGCCTCAGCAAGGACACATCCCCTCCCACCTGGAGGTGACAGACGAGCTCTGGCACCAGCTGGTGTCACTTCTTGGGGATGCAGCAGTCGCCACTTGGTCTCCAATGGGGCTCTGTGGCCAGGTCTCCATCTCAGGGCCATTGGGCTCACCAGGCTGCACTGGGACTCACGGTCCCCACTGAGCCCTGTCCTGAGAACAGCTCCCCAGCCCTGCAAGCAATCTTGGGGACTGCCAGGCCCTTGACACCACCAGGAGACCCCCAGCCTGCTTCAGGACACCTTCCCCAGCATCCCTGTGTCCCTGCAATGCAGGACTTCAGTGCCAACAGCCCATGGCCATCCCAAACCCACGCAGTCCCTCTGCCCACTTGGTGTCCCCACATCTCTGAGGTGGAGCTGCCATCATCTCCCTCGGCACCACATCAGCTTACAGTGTCTGGGACAAGCTCCTGAGACCTGCTGCAGGCTCAGCTCACTGATGCACCAGGAAGGAGCACCATGCAGCACCTGAGCCCCAGCAGCAGCTCTGCACAGCCCCAGCTCCCCTCAGGCACCCCCGCACCCTGGGAGCTCCTGCCACGGGCACCGAGCTCCCGCTGCCGGGGTCCCCCTTGTGCAGGCCCGCCTGGAGCTCAAGCGCCATCTCCGATTCCCGCCTGCGCCTCCTCAGGCGGCAGCGCCGCTGCTTCTCCTCCTGCCGGCCCGTGCCGGCCCGGGCAGCTCCCAGCCACACACGGGACACCCACAGATCCTGCGGGACACCCACAGATCCTGCGGGACACACACAGATCCTGCGGGACACCACAGATCCTGCGGGCACTCGGCACCCCCACAGCCCGGGCTGGGGCACGCCCGGCACACAGCAACCCCACAGTGCCTGCCTGGGGACAGCACCCTCAGCACCCCCACACCTCACGGCCATGGGGAAAAGCTCTATGGGGTGCCATGGCCGGCCTTTAGGAGCACGGGCTTTAGCTAGCCACAAATGTGGCTTCTCTGAGAAGGTGCTGGAACGTTCCTCCCCGTCCCGGCCCAAAGACCGAGCCAAGCACCGACCGCATAAACAGCGACAGCATGTTCGAATAGGGAAATATAAACCAAAAAAAAGAAGCAACACTTCTTGCACAGTAAGTACCCTAAATACACTAGAATATATTTAAGTGCAGAAGTCACCCCGCTCTTCCTTCCCGTAGCAGCTCTGGAGAGGAGCTCATGACGTTTGTTTTTCTGTCAATGTGCTCCTGACGGGGCTGAGGATCAGCCCCTCATGGCGGGACCGAAGCATTCAGTCGTTTCAAAAGGCGATTTCACTCCTCCACCACCGGCTGGGTAGGTCCCTATCTTTCAGCAGGCCGAATAAAATGCCCTCTGAGGTCCCTGTGTAGCTCGCACTTGGCCTGAAAGCGAGTGCAGGACGGCGATTCCGGCGCTGAGGGAACACACCGCCCGCCCCACACCGCGGCCCGAGCGGGGCTGGCGCTGGGCGAGCGGGCAGTGGTTAAAAATGTCTGTGGGTCTGGCCGGGCCGGGCCGGGGCAGGCGGAGGAGGGGCTGATCCCCGCCGGCCCCGCCGCTCTCCCCGCCCCTCGCTCAGGTGCCGGCGGCGGCTCCCGGTGGCCGCTCGGACGGGGAGGGTGCCCGCGGGACAGGGGGGCACTGACCGGACCCGTCCCGTCCCGTCCCGCAGGTGCCGGGCCCGGCAGCCTCGGGGAGGAAGCGGGGGCGAGACGGCATCGCTGCCGGAGCGGGGTTTGCCCTGGGCAGAAGCGTCCTTCGGGGAGCGGCTGGGATGCGGGGCTGCCCGCGGTGCCTCCGCCTTTGCAGAGCATCCAGGCGTGTGTGTCCCCGCGTTCTGTGGGCTGCTGGGGCGGGATGCGGGAGCTGCTGCGGTCCCGAGCCCGGACGGGTCGGTTCAGGTTCTCCTCAGAGCGCTTGTCTGTTTTTAAAGGTTCTCCTGTATTTTCACGGAAGGCTTTTTCCTTCATTTTCACGGAAGTTGTGAGCAGAAACTGGAGCGAGTGTACACACTGGAATAGAGGGATGCTTGTGCATAGATGTGAATTAGCGTGACCTGCACATGAAAATGTCAATCTGTGTAATACCTTGATTTCATTCCAGCATATGTTCCTCAGCAGAAGTGACTAGAGAAATTCTCAGTTGTGTGATATCCTGTACAGATTTTCTTCTGGCAACAGGAATAGCAGCATAAACATTTGCTATTTTGTCTTTCAGCCAAGGAGTAGTTTCAAACTGGAAATGTAGGCACAAATCAATTAGGAAAAATATGCAGCTGCTTTTCCTCAAATGAGCTGGGAAGGGGGAGTTTTTGGTAATCTTAGTAATACTTAAATGTTGCTGCCAGTCAGTTGAGTACTGAAATGCAGTCACAGCGAACATGCATTTCCTAGAATCACCTACAGCTCTGAAGTTTTTCCAAAGCACCAACTTCTCACTATAGAGTCAGTTTAAAACCTCACTTGGAGCATGTCATCAGTATAGAAGATAGCTTATTTTATCAAGTTGGTAACAGCGCTCTCGCAGCAGTGTTTTAGAAAACTGAATAATATAATGACTCTATATATGAAAAATTGTTTTTCTCTGGCATCTTGGAAGACCAAAGAAAAAAAACCTCAGAAAGACCAGTCTGGAGGTAGAATTTGTTTCCCAGCAGATAAGCTGCAGACCTTTGCTGAAACATCTCAGATTCTGTGATTGAGCAGCATGTCTGATGTGAGACTGAAACTGAAAGCTGGTTTCAGTTGCTTTGTCCACATCCCTTAATGGTATTTGTGGCCAATAGCACAATCCTGGGAAGAAAGCAGATGTAATTAGGTGTGTGTGTCCTTGAAGTGGAGGCTGTGGGTTTGAAATTCTCTGAGCAGGAGACAGAATTTAGGAAAATGCCAGGCTAGGCAGCCAAAGAACTGTATTGCTTGCTACTTAGTGGCCCTGCAAATGAAATAGTGTGAGCATGTCTAGTTTGATTTCCCATGTCAAATCAGAAAGACCAGGCAGGCAGGTGTGCTCCAGGTTTCTAATAAGCTGGACAAATTGTAATGTAAGGACCAAGTCTCTCCTTGTTTACCTGTGTATCTCATGCACCTGCACAGCATCAATAGATGGCACCTTGTGTAATAGACTTTATTTAATTTTTCTTACACAGCCAACCATGTGGCCTTGTCATACAATCAAGTGTGTGGTGCTCCCACAGGGGGTGAATCAGTGCCATCATATTAGTATTGACTGCTAAATATGGTATGGAGGTGCCATGGCTTTGTCTGGGCTCCTTAGTGTGGGATTTTAAGTCTGGAGTGTTACAAGTCTATGACAGAAAAGAGCAGTTCACAGGACTGGCAGTGAAATTTGTGCTCTTGCTCACTGATTATAGTCCATATCTGGCAAAAAATAATTCAAAACTGCAGGCACCTCAGTGACCTGTGTGAAGTCACCTGGCTGTGTCTACTTAATTTCCCTGGAAATAGAGTTCCCCTTTTTTGGTGTATCAGGTGGTGAAACAGTCCAGAGGTGGCACAGCTCTCCAGGGGCAGGGCTGTGCACGCCAGGTTTGAGTCCCCACAGACAGAAACTGTACTACCCTTGCACTGGGGGGGAGCCCTTAGCCCTTTGTATATAAATTTCACCATTTAGATGTCTACTTCAAACTCAGCTAGCTAAATGCCATCATTTTCTGCCATCACTGGTGGGGTGGGAATGGGCACCTGGAGGAGCTGTCCAGGGGTTACAGTGTTCAATGAGCTGTTCTGAGGTGAGCAGAAGGGTTTTTAACCAAGGGTTTAACTTCTAGCAGAGTTTGGAGTGGGCTTTTGACTGCAGCTGGCAAGGATCCCCTGAACTGATGTTCAGATCACTTGGCAGGAGTTTTGCATGATTTCTCTATCTTGCTTTTTCTTGTCTAGGCATATTCACTTCTTATTAGGGGAACAAGTGGCTTTTGAGGAAGGTAAAAGCCTAGATTCTTTGTGTATGTGCCACAGCTTTAGTCTAACCAAAGATATGCTTGGTTTAAAAACCCCAATGTTATATAGGTAGTACTGTAAGATGGATGTGATCCCATTAAAAAAAATATTTTAATGGAACACAGTGTAGGGAATAGTGCTTTCTTTAGGTATGGACAGGAATGGTGTAGTGAAATGAGAGTCAAAGTTTTAACATCCTTACTCCTGCTAAGTAGTGTCTTCCCTGATGAAGGATGCCAGTGGAATCAGATTTCAGTATGTAGCAGTTACATTCCAGACTCACTGCCAGGAAGTTGATCTTGATTTTTGATATTAAGCAGATTAGTTTGTCAGTAATTAGTAGTGACTTCTTATGCTCCAGTCAGCATAGCATAAACATAGATAGAACTGTAGTATTTCTTCATCTGTGAGAAAAATCTGTGTCTTGATATTCCAAATGTTGGCTTGGTTTTTAAAAAAAAAAAATTATGAAAAGAGTAGGTTATCATCTAAAGCCATCTGTCAGAAGACTAGGAGAAGCATTCTGGGGCAGGATTTGCTCTCCTGGAATATCTTTATGACTGTGTCAGCATTCATGCTAATTAAGGCATTCAAGCTGTCTGGTCTTTCATTGATGTTTTGCCCATGTAAGGATTTGTGGTTGATGCCTTTGGATGTGCACATTAGGTTTCTATTAAAATGTGGACAGTCATCTCTTCCAGTTTTATCAGTGTCTGATTTTCATAGCAATTAGGCCATAGTCAGCAGTGAGATACTAATTCTGAGCTCTATTTATATGCAGGAAAATGAAAAGATCCAGCAGAAAACATAATTTTGACCTTGACATTGACTTGCTGTGTAACCTCAGGAAAGAAATGAAATCATTTTTCTGTTGCTGTCCAAGAGCCCCCTTCTCAGCCTACCAGATGATTACTGTTAAACACATGGAGGTGCAAGTGTGTGCAAAATTATTTTCTCAAAGCAATTGAAAGACTTCATATTAGTGTGTCATTTTAGAATTAGGATCACTGGCACACAGAGCTGCAGCTTGTATGGCTCCAGTGTCCAGCACTGCAGCCACAGGAGATGTACAACAGCACAAGAACAGTAGCAAAAAATGATCTTGCTTTTTGTAATCTAAACCCCAAGACAAAAGGCAAGGGGAAATAAGGACAGACCATGAAATAATGAACACAGATGTAAAGCTACAATCCTGTTATTTTTCATCAAAAGTCAATGGAAATTCATAGATTTTCATCCAGCCACCTGTTCCATCTGAAACTGTGTGGTATTACTAGTGGGTGGTAAAGTTTTATGTTTCCTCCCATGTTTGCAGTTACCTTCTTTCATTCTGTGCTTGTAATTACAATGCAAGAGTTTGTTTGATGCTTACAAAACAATGTGCAGTGTGACAGCTCCCAACCTGCTCCAGGTTTCCACCAGAAAATGTTTGTGTTTAAGTAGCAAAAATTAAAAATACAGTTTAATCTCCAAAATTTACTCCAGTGTACAGTTTTAATATAGTTTGAAGGGTGCTTTCTTTTATTTAGGATGAGGTCATGCTATTATTGCATTTCCTGTTAGTAGGAATGGTAGAGAGTTGCATTCTGTGAAATTATAGCATTACTTAAAAGGACTGTGATGCTATAGCTTTCCAAAGTGGTAATTCCATCACTTAAGGGAAAATAAAGCCTGCTCTCCTCCAGACTTGTGCATTATCACTTGATTCTCTGGAATTCCACATTTCAAGACTTCTTCCCCTCTCTTGCTTCCAGTTGAAGTGACCAACACATTTACATATTCATTGGGCATGAGGCCAGAACACACAGACAAACACTGTGGTTACATAAACCTCATTTTCTTAGAAGCCTCTGATCATTAAAGAGAGACTGTAAAATAATCATGATCTAATCTAATAACTAAAGAGAAATGGCTAATTGATTACTGATTTCTTTTTCTTAGCAACTGTAACTTGAAAAAAGTAGCAGCATATCTGTCTCCATCAAGGAGACCTGTTCCAGCACACTCAGCCTCTGATTTGGTTGTTCTTCAGGCACCAGTCTGAATGAGTTGTTTTTCCCACATCACGTTCTTAGCCCATCTTCAACACCTTTGGCCTCTCCAGATGTGTCAGTGTGTTTCACAGTGAGCTTTGAAAGCAAAGCAGCACAAGTGAGGCAGGGTCAGATCTGGTTAAGCTGCATCAGGAAGGGCTCTTATCATCTGTGATCATGGAGGGTGTGAAAGTTTAGGGCACTTCAGTTTAGGGCACTCTTGGGTTCTCCTTTAGCAAACTCTCATGCTGGCTGTGCAGATCCCACACATTTTCTGTCAGGCAGTCTCAGCCCTGCCAGCTTGGTCTGTCCTGAGCTCCCCATGACAGTGACAGTCAGTGCTGCCTTTGGAGTGACATGGTTTGAGGATTTGGGAAAAGATCAGTCAGGGTCCATTTGCTGTGAGTGTACATCCTCAGCCAGCCTGGGGTCTGTGTGCTAATGCTCCTAATTCGGGTTGTTTTGGATTTCTTTAGAAGTGAGATTTCGCGTGACAAAGTGTCAAACTGATTTGCTCATTTCCAAAGGGAAAACGCCTTCTGCTCTACATCCAATAAAACTTAAATGTAGTTAATAAAAACAAGCAGTTGTGGGTTGTTGTTTGTTTGTTTGTTTTTCAAAGGATTAATCATCATTGGCAAGATTAGGTCAGATTCAAATTCTGTTCTGCCTGACATCAGTCATGAGAGATGTTTTCATAAGCAAATTGTGTCCCTGATAGAGGAACAGAGAAGTGATAGAGGAACTCAGGAGTGAAAAGTGTTATGGAAAAGGCTCTGTAGGAAGTGAAAGACCATACAATTCTCCACCCAAAAATGTTGATAAAAACTCCCTTTATCTCATGTGGAACTGTAATTTCCAGTTGCAGTCACCGAGTCTGTGTGGGATGCTGTGGAGAGAGTGAAGGCAAGGACACCTGCAAGGGGCTCTGCACAGGTGAATGACTTTGTGGTTTACAATTCAGTCTGAAATTTGAAGAATTTGAAGAAAACTATGATGGACAGAGAAAGATTTTTGTTTTTGAAGTAGCACTTGCAGGTCGATGCCATGTCAGTGCAATTAAGAACAGCCCATGGGTTTGCAGCTCAGAAAACATTTTGCTGTCCCTGTGCCCTATCAGTGCAGAAAGGCAGAACTGAGTGCTGTAAAGCCTTTGAGATGCCAAGGACAGAGTAGGAAAGGCTCTCACTGCTCTGCAGTTTGTCTTCTAACTAATGGCTCGTTCCTGCTGCATTTTTCATGTTTCAATGCTAAAAATGCTTTTGCAAGAGTAATGGGAAAGTTGCCTCAGCATTTCCCTTGGTCTTGGGTCCATGATGTCATGTTAGCAGCTGTGTTGTACTGTTCTCTGTTGCTCTTGCAGTTCTAATCCTGGTTAATTCTGTGGCAGTACTTGATTTTGCTGACCAAAAAATATTTGTTTGCAGCCTCGAGCAACCTTCACTTGTTTTACAGTGTCCATCACACCTTCCCTGCCTCCCCCCCAGTTCCACCTGTATTTATTTACCTTTTATTACAACAAATCTGAGGGAGATGTGTGCCCTCAGTTTTGTCTGTGGCTCTGCTCTGGGTGGGTGGAGAGATTAATTTATGAGCGTGTCTTGGTTTTAACCTCATAAAGAAGAAGCTTTTTTTTTGTCTTTTTATTTATTTTTTGTAAGTTATCTGTTCTTTCTCTGGTTTTGATCCTTAGCTCTACATAAAGAAAAAAAAATACCAAACCAAATAAAAACTGTCAACACAGTTGTGGTGGCAGAGAAAGTGCCTAAAAATTGCAGATATTGGGTATGAATGGCTGTCTGTATTTATATAGTTCACATAGAGGATTTTTCATCAGTTTACTGGTGAGACAAATGCAATTCCTGTAGTTGCTCAAGTTTAAATGTATTTCAGGGGAGTACTGTAATTATGGGAGCCTATTTTGTACACCTGTTACACCATTTTAAATGAGCCTGTTAGTAATTATAATAAACCTTGGGGTGATGAGGGTAATTTTTTAATATGACTGTTATTGATTATCTGAATTTTATATATTAAATATATAACAAGATAAATTTCCTTAATTAGTTTACAGAGATTTAGGGAAGTACTCTACAGTTGTTTCATGCAGCTGCACTGCTTTCCTGTTAAATTTTTAAAATCGTGGTCCTGGATTAAAGCTGAGGGAAAGAGAGAAGTCTGACCTGAACAGACACTGGACCTGCCTACAGTTCCTGCCCAAAGCAGGAATAAAGTTGCAGCTTTTCAGCAAGAGATTTTGCCTCAAATGCTGTAGAAAAAGCCAACAGGCAATAAGATTTTAGTGTTCTGTGGGGGAAGGAAGTCCTGGTGGTGAAACACCAAGGATTAGCTGAAATTTGTTGGGTTTTTTCTGTCTCATGTATGCAGTAATTTGCCCTGGGAAGGCTTTCCTCAAAATGAGTGATTTCAATACTTGGACTACAGATTCCATGTATGTCTAGATAAAGAAAATACTCTTGTGTTAGTGAGTGAGATAAACTGAGCAATACATGGTATGAAAAGTGAATCTCTGAACAGTTTTTCATGGTGCAAACCATAGGCATTGAGAGTGAAATGAGACATCCACGTTTTTACTGCTAACCTCAACACTTCAGCAATGCTAATCAGCTACACTGCTTTCTGTTTTCATTTTCCTAATAATTAAGTAAAAGATCTGGCATGCAATCAAGTTTTGCTCTAGGGGGCTCATGCAATTTTTTTTAATTTACAAATTTTGATAAATATATACTGCAAATGGAAAGTTGCTGAAGTTGAGAATAAAAGAAAAGGAAATACCATTTACAGTGTGCTTCACCAGAGTGAGACTTTTCAATGAAATCACCACTTGGCTGCAGTTATTACCAGAAAATACAGTGTCCTTTCAGTGTCCTGCGCTGACACAAGTTTTTAATGACACATCAAACAGAATTCCCCAAGCAAAAGTTTCCTCTGATCGTTTGGTTAATTATGGAACTCCCACAGGCTGCTCCATGGCACTGGAATTTTTTTTTTCCCTAGGTGAAATAGCATGCTTTTTGAATTTATCCCTTTGTGTGCTAGAAAGGTGTTGATAACTATTTTCACAGAGGAATATTGCATACGGACTTTGGTTAGAAAATCAGACTGCAGTCTGCTCCTTCTGCTGCAGAAGTTTAGCAAAATTACAGCACTAGGGAGTCAGGGAAAGAACAATTCTCTCTGTTGCAAAATAACTCTGCATTTCCTGCCAGCTGGTGAGAAGCCGCTTTTCTGCCATGGTCCATGTTGACTGCAACCAGCAGACTTGTGAAGTGAACACTGAGAATTGAGGTTTTGAACCACAAAACACCTTCTGCAGTGTAGAAATCAAGAGCTATTTCACCTGCTCATGTGCTTTCTTGAAGATTCTGAAAGTCCTGCTATCAATGGTGTCTTAGATAAAAACTGCAGTTGGTAAAAAACGTTTTAGTTCAAACCAAGTGTTGATGAACTAGTAATAGATGAAAATGGAAGTAGAAGCCATCCTCTGAATTGTCTTAGACTGCAAATTGTGCATGCTTTGAAACTTTCCACACTTTTGTGTGCTTTTTAATTTGAATCTTCTGAGAGCTTTATGGTTGTAGTGCTTCTAGTTGTTACAAGAAGTTGAAAGGAAAAATCTCCAAGCAGTAGTATCAGGTTTTCATAAAGTACTGCATTTGTTTGCCATGCTGTGATAATTAATGAAAGTGTGACAGAAACAAAAATTCTTAAGGCCAGTTTCCATTTAATGTGGAAATGTTTAAGTAGGCAACCAAAATGAAGTGGTTAACATAATAATAGTTCAGCACTTCTGTCACTGGTTGGCTGGGGTTTTTTTCTTTGTTTGTCTTTGTTGGTTTAGGGTTTTTTGGTTCTATACTAAGGAAAAAAAATTGGGGTTTTCTGATATAGATTTGTAAGTTTCCACCAATTACTTTGTGAGTTCAGAAGCTGTTCATAAAATGCAATTTCAAAAAGGTGTCTAATGCCTTTTTTCCCAGTATGTAATATAATCTCTGTTTTAATGCTCTAATACACATTTTTCATTTCCATAGCATCCATCATTTGCTACTTTTTGTGCTGTCATATTATTTTTGTCTTTAAATATTTAAATATTTGTCTGCAGCTAAAAACCTGAAATTTTATCCTTTAATAGTAACAAGGTTTTTAAAGGCAAGATTTAATCTAAGTTAAATCCCTCCCTTGATGGTATTTGTGTCTTTTTTGACAGTCAAAAAAACCAAAACAAAGTGAGAAAACATATGTCATTAGGTAAATTTTTAGTCATGACAAATGTTTATTGTGCCTGTACACAAATGTAGAAGTAAAGTGGTCACTTTTGATTTAGAAAGATCTATTAATTCAATGTCTGAACAGTGCCATTTCTGTAAAAAATACTTCATGTAGACAAAGGTACGGTACTTTATCATTTCCATTTCTGTATTGTATACTACCAGTTTGGTGCTTAATTTAATCCTATTTCTTTTATCAGCATATTTCACATTTATTGCCCATAAACTCTTGCAGTTTTGTGTGGAGAAAGCTATTATTGCAGTCTTTCTCATGTACTTAAAATAAAGTGAAAATCAACATATATCAAATAATGTGAACACTGAATTTCAAGTACCGAAATAACTTCAAAGATGTCCAGTTTGAATAATAATTTTACTTAAAGTTATTTAACTAGTTAATAAAAGTGATTTGAATAGATTTTATATGTGTATGTATATATGTGTTTGTACACATATTTATGTGTGTGTGTGAAACAGCCCCCTATTGCCTGCCTGCTCCCCAAATACCTTGCAGAGCTGGCCGTGGATGCTGTTTCATGTAGAACAGTAAGACATTAGAGGCTCTTTCTCCCAGGGTTGGTATTCTGCTTTATTCTTAGGCTTCCATGTGGTCAGAGCGAGAGATGGGGATAAAGAGAGAGCCCACACTTGGGCTCAGGGTTTTTCTCTGGGTCAGGAAAGGGGAGGGGTCAGCCTTGGCCTCTGGCCAATCCCACCGCAGGGGCCAGTCCACCGGTCCTGCAGGGGTCACAGGGCTAAAGGGACATACCATTCCCAAAACAGTAAGGTATTGGGTTACAACATCTCACCCTTTTTTTGTTTAAAAGAAGAGAGAAAGGTATTAGGTTGTTAAAAGGAAAACAAACATTTTAAAACATGTTAAAAGTCTCTGAGTCTGCCGGGAGGTCATCTTCTGTGTCAGTTCTTTCTCCTCTCCGGCGGCGTCTTCTTTTTGAAGCAACTGCGACTTGCTTCTCTTCCTCTTCAGCTGGAGCTGGCTGTTTAGGGACATAAGGCTTCACCCATTTCTAGGGAATCCACCGAGGGCCTGAGGGAGTGGATACGCACGCATAACCACGTCCCCAGGTAACAAGCTCATAGGGACCTTTGGTTTCCCATGTTTCTGGATCCCTAATCAAAACTGGTGGATGCTCAGACAGCTTGAACTGTTTGCCACTGTTAAAATGACGAACCACAGGAGGATTCATGTTTTCAAATGAACAGTTCAAGAAATTGATCGTGAACAGGGCTTTGCACAGCTTCTGCTGTGGAGACATCCACACAGTTGAATTGCTCTGTCTAGCCAGAACATGCTTGAGCGTCTGATGTGCACGCTCAATCACAGCTTGGCCTGTGGGGGAGTGAGGGATGCCTGTCTTATGTTCCACTCCCCACTGCTGGACAAATTCCAGGAACTCCTTGGACACATACGCTGGGCCATTATCTGTTTTGATTTCCTTAGGGATCCCCAATACTGAAAAAGCTTGCACTAGGTGTTGTTTGGCATGCACAGCTCTTTCTCCTGCGTGGGCAGAGGCATAAACCGCACCTGAATATGTGTCAATGCTTACATGAACATATTTGAGGCGACCAAAACTGGGAATGTGTGTGATGTCTGTCTGCCACACCTCACAGCTGCCAAGGCCTCGGGGGTTAACCCCTGCACCTAGCGATGGCATGGCCTGGAGCTGGCAGCTGGGACAGGTGGCCACAATGGCTCGAGCCTGACTCCGTGTTAGCTTGAACTGACGGATCAGACTTGGCACATTCTGATGGTATTGCTGGTGGCTCAGCTTTGCCTGTTGGAAGATGTCTGGGAGGCGTGCTTGTTCTGCTGGGGTGGCAAGGGAGTCTGCCTGACGATTCCCTTCTGCGATCTCACCTGGCAAATCGGTGTGTGACCTCACATGCATCACATAGAACGGATGTTCTCTATGAGAAATCAGATAGATTAGTTTTGACAGCAACCTGAAAAGCTGCTCATTGTCAACTTCTTTGAGCACTGCCTGCTCCGCCCTGGACGCTACTCCCGCTACATAAGCCGAGTCTGTTACCAAGTTGATTGGCTCTGAGAACTTCTCAAAAGCTCTTACCACTGCAGCCAGTTCAGCTACCTGAGGCGAACCCTCCACAAACTCAACATCAGCTTCCCAATGCTGAGTCTGAGGATTTCTCCAAGTCATCACCGACTTGTGGGAAGCCCCAGAAGCGTCTGTGAACACTGTGAGAGCTTTGAGTGGTCTCCGACTCCTCTTCTCACGAGGAATGAGGTGGAATTCCTCATTGAACAGCTTGTGAGACGGGGCATGTACTGATATTTGTCCACTGTAGCTGTCCAGAGACAACTGGAGACTGGCATTGCTCTGGAGCAAGTGCTCGAACATCTCCTTTGTCAGCCTCTCGGGAGAGAGTTCCTTCCCTCCTCGGAGAGTTTGACTGGAAGGTGGATACATGTGAAGTCACAACCTGCCAGCTCATACAGTCTCATCCTTGCCTTACGAATCAGCTGAGCTATGAGTTCTTGTGGCTTAGTGATGGTTTTGGATCTTTGGTGGGAGAGGAAGACCCACTCTATGATTAAGAGCGAATCTCTCTGCCCCTCGATCCACTGGAATATCAAACCGTGTAAGTGTGGTAGTTTTCCCAGAATTATGAATTTGAAAGGCAGTTCAGGCTTGTAGCGATGAGCCTGCCTCTCTGCCAAAACTTTCTGTACCTTTTCGATTGCAGCTTTTGCCTCTGGGGTCAGTTCCCTGGGAGAAATCAGCTCTCTCTCCCCCTTCAATAAATTGAAAAGGGGCTCTAGGTCCTCATTTGTGAGGCCTAGCCAGGGCCTAACCCAATTCAAAGACCCACACAAGGAATGGAGATCTGCTAAGGTTTTTTGGTTACAATTAATGTCCAATTTCTGAGGAACAATGGTCCTTGCAGTGATTTCCAGGCCCAGGTACTTCCAAGGTGGCATCCTTTGGACTTTATCCTCCTGCAATTGAAATCCAGCAGAGGTTAAAACCTTAACCACTAGGTCAAGCGTGTGTTGGAGTATAGAGTCATCGGGGGCACACACAAGCAAGTCATCTACATAATGTAGGATGATGGCTTCCTTTCTCTGAGCACGCACTGGAGACAGCAATGAGGCCACATACCACTGGCATATGAAGGGACTACACTTCATCCCTTGAGGGAGCACTTTCCAGTGGTAGCGCTTCATTGGGGCTTCTCTGTTGATGGTAGGAACAGAGAAGGCAAACCGTGGAGCATCTGCTGGGTGTAAAGGGATTTGAAAGAAACAGTCCTTAATATCTAAAACTGCCAATTTCCAATTTTGAGGGAGCATCGTTGGAGACGGCATCCCTGGTTGAAGTGATCCCATGTCTGCTATAATTTTGTTTATTTCCCGGAGATCATGTAACAATCTCCATTTGTCCTTCCCTGGTTTCTTAATTACAAATACCGGGGAATTCCAAGGACTTGTAGTTTCTTCTATGTGTCCTTTTGCCAATTGTTCTGCTACGAGCTCCTCCAGCGCCTTAAGTTTTTCTTTACTCATCGACCACTGAGCTGTCCAGATTGGAGAATCATCTAACCATGTCAATTTGTGGGCAGGGCGCTCCTCAGTGGCCGCCTTTAAAAATCCTGAGAATTTTTGGGAATCACCATTTTCATTCCCCACTGAGACATGGTATCTCTTCCCCACAGGGGGCACTTATAGTCTGTAACAAACAGACGGACACTAGCTATTTTTCCATCCGGCCCCTCAATTTGCACGATGCTTTTTGATATTTTTGCCAATTTGATTCTCCCTATACCTTGGATTTTGCCTGCCATGGGTTGCAATTCCCATTGTGACGGCCACATCCTTTCGGGTATGATCGTCACATCTGCCCCTGTGTCCAGCACCCCCTCCACATGGAGATGGTCTGAACCATGGGTCAGATTGCATGCCACAGAGGGTTTTTCCTCACCCACCACCTCTGCCCAATAGACTTCAGGTGATTTTCCTTCTGCTGTGATTTCCTTTGGAACAGGGATGGCCTGGGCGAGGATTTGCCCCTCATTCAGGTAATAAGGTGGTTGTGAGCAGCGTGCTAAGAGAACGAAACCTGAGACATTTTCCTTCTTGGATAATGGAAGTAATTCCATCTCCAAGGGTGTGTGTGCTGTGTCCCCCATAACTAAATACTCACAGCGCAGTTCCAAATGCAACAGGGTCAGGTCCAGTGAAGTGCTAGACAGATCCACTGTAATTGCTGTCCACTCTGTTGACATAAAACAAACACCTTTAGTGGTCTTAAGATTGAGACGACCAAAAGGCGTCCAACCCTTGCTAATTGAATATTTAACATTGATGCTATCATTAATCCCCACACCATTTGTCCCGTCCTCCCCCTTATTTTTAAAGAGAGAGGTTTTTTCCCGTGTGGAACCCGCAGTATTTATATCTTTGCGCGTTATGGTATTTATGGCGGGCACGCGCTGTACACCTAGTTTTTTTGTTTGTTGGTTTTCTTCTGTTTCTGGCTGTGTGGGCAATCCCTTGCATAGTGTCCAGTTTTCTTGCACTGGAAGCAGGTGATGTGCTGCAGCTGCTGTGGTGGTACCGGTTGCTTCCTTGGTCCTGGTGTCATCGCTGCTGCAGATCGTGAATGTGCTGGTCCTGGATTCCTCTCTGGTGCACTGAACAGTTCTGCTTTTCTGGTGCAGGCTTCTATCATCTGTGCTAAGCTAGGTGGTGGGTCGAGGGGAAGACTAAGTATGACCCTGCGACATGATTCATTAGCGTTTTTCTGAGCCATCTCCTTTAGTAGCTCTGCCTGCACCTTTGGGTCCGAGACTTGTCTCTCCACCTGTGCACGGAGGCGATCCAGAAACTGCAAGAAACTTTCTGAAGGAAACTGTTTAATATTAACATAACTACTTGTAACTTCAGCAGTAGGTAACTGATGGAAAGCTTTTTCTGCTGCTAGAGAGATCTTATCCAAAACAAATTTAGTTAATAAACGTGCCTGTTTATCAGGGCTTTGGTACTCTCCTTCTCCTGTTAGGTGTTCCTGTGTAATATCATTATCATCCTCATCTTTTGCACTTTCTGGGCTTTGCTGTAGTTCTTGCAAAAGCACTCTTAAAGATCTTTTCCAAATACTTTCCCACAAATCAAATTCAGAAGCTGAAAGTAAACATCTGAATAAATCCTTAATATCATTAGGTACCATCTCATGAGAACTAAATGTTGCTCTAAAAATCCTTTAAACATTTCACTGTGTCTGCCAAATTCTCTTTGAATCTTACAAATTTCCTTTTTATCTTGGTATGGTAGTGGCTGATATGTTCTCCTGCCATTTCTCTTACTCATATAAATGACAGGAGCCACAGACGGTATCTGAGTTCCCAGATCGAGGGTTTTAGGGATGGGCTGTATTCTGGGCTGTGTTAACTGTTGATAATGTGCCTCCACAGAGACAGTGTCCTGAGCGATGGGCGGTGCCGAGGCCCTTATCTCAGAAGGAGGTTGTGTAAAACCTGTAGAACCAGTTTTTCCACACCCACCCCCACCCCCACCCCCATCTGTGCTAGCTTGATAGCTTGGGGGAGGGGATGGCAAAACCTGAATAGAGTGAGAATTGCCTTGAATACTCAGGGGCCAGGATGAGTTTGGGGAGGGGTCTGAGGGTGTTATCAAGGGAGAAGGAGTATTATGGGAAGAAGAAGAGTTTAATGCCATGTGGCTGGAGCCATTTTGGGGTCTGCTTTCAGCCTCAGTAGTAAAAGACACGTGGCTGTCAGCATGAGTTAGAGAGACAGAGAAGTCAGATTTCTTAGGTGAAGAGGGAACAACACATGCAGAGGGACAGATACAAGAACTGGTTGACTCTGAAGCAGTTTGCTGTGGCTGCCTGTTATTTCCTGTTTGAAGTAACAGTTTTCTAATTTGCAAAAATATAGGGATGAACATTAAGGCTTTTTTATCTCCATTTTCGACTTTTAAAGTTAATAAATCTCCAATTTCATTCCAAAAGAAAACCGAATTCATATCTGCCAAATTAAGATCAGATCTCTCTACAGACAGCCACTTAGCAAAGCGTTCTTGTTTTCTGTTAGTAATATTCACATTTGCAATCTTTAAAAGTTCTCTAATTTGTGAAGCCACGCTCTTTTTCAAATTAGAATGCTGGGAGCCCATTTTTCCACAGCAAGTTACTCTAATATCTCACTACAAAGCACAGTTAAAACACAGTAAGAGAAGGCTGCTAGTTGCCGGCTAACTGGCACCTTCCCCACAGAGAATCACAGGCTGCAGCAAAAACGGCGCCTCTCTTTGAAATCAGCTGTCTGGCGTGATACTGTACACACGGCAGAAACTGTTTCAAGGCGGCCTTGCTACCCCCACCAGTGTCTCCGGCTGCATACAGCTCCAAAACCCCCAGGGAGGACGCTGTGCAGCCCAGCCCCCGGCACCTCGATTTTACAGAGAAAGCACCTCAAAATCCCCCTCCCCACGGAGGAAAATTTATACTTACCACTCTCTGCGAAGTACCAAGGAGCTGAAGAACTGTACTTTGTAACCTGTTCCTGAAACCGACCTCCCTTGGGCTGGGTGGCTTACCGGTTTCGTCCCCTTAAGCTAGACCTGCTAGAAAGCAAGTTTCGCCCGCAGGGTAGTTGGGCTTCCCGTCGGCTTCCTAACCCTTCTAAGGGTCACAGCCTCTCACGTGGGTTTTAATTTAAAAAGCACCACGTTCGGGGCGCCAACTGAAACAGCCCCCTATTGCCTGCCTGCTCCCCAAATACCTTGCAGAGCTGGCCGTGGATGCTGTTTCATGTAGAACAGTAAGACATTAGAGGCTCTTTCTCCCAGGGTTGGTATTCTGCTTTATTCTTAGGCTTCCATGCGGTCAGAGCGAGAGATGGGGATAAAGAGAGAGCCCACACGTGGGCTCAGGGTTTTTCTCTGGGTCAGGAAAGGGGAGGGGTCAGCCTTGGCCTCTGGCCAATCCCACCGCAGGGGCCAGTCCACCGGTCCTGCAGGGGTCACAGGGCTAAAGGGACATACCATCCCCAAAACAGTAGGGTATTGGGTTACAACATGTGTGTATGTATATCTTTTTATATTCTATGCTTAAATTTTTCACTTCATATTTAAAAACTTGGTTTTGACTCTTTTATTACTGCTTGGGTTTCTTGAGGGCTGATTCTGCTCATTTCCAGGTAGATTTTGTTAATAGCTGGAATAGTAGTGGAAATTAAGATAAAACAGGGCAGTTTGGAGGACTGCACCTTTAGTTTGTGTAGTATTTGTGATCAGTTCATGTCTGTAGTTTGAGTGTGTGGATCTCTGAAGACAAAGTCTGTAAAAGAGAGTTTTTTTCCGCATTGATGTGTTTGGTTCATGACAGAGATGGTTTTGAGAAGGTAACTCGTGTTAAAAAATGAGACTTACTGTGGAGACAAAAAGCTGGCCAGTTATTTTAACTGACATGATTGGAATGATGTTTTTAAGCCTCCTGGAAGTTAATTATCAAAAATGATGGAAGTTCATTATCAAAAACATACTGAAAAATAATGATGAACACGTTATGCTTAAATCAACTTTGGTAATCTTCAAAGAGCAATAGTAGCCAAAAACTGCTCCAAGTAATTTTACTTATGTGAATGTTGAAAACTCTGGGCCCGTGCTTGGGCAATTGAAGGAAAGAAACATTGGAACTTTACAGGAATACTCATGTGTTTTGAAAACACATTTTTCAGATCAGGCAGTGATACAGAAGGACAGCTGTTGCCTCAGGACAGAAATCAGCCAGAAATGGACACCAGTGAAGATCTGAGAAAGAAAATCCAGGAGCTTGAGAAAAAAACCTTGGACTTAACCAATCAACACAATCATGATGTAAGCATTTTGTTTGCTTGCTTGCTTTATTTTACCCTTGAAATGAGTGGAAGTTGTTTCCTTAAATGCAATTTGTTTCCTTGAAATAATCCTCTCATCGGGTGAATCAAAATCACGGTCACAAGTTGGAAAATAACAAAGCAGCAGCCCTGCACAGACCTCTCATGCCTGCCCATGGGAACTGGTATCACTTTCAGTGTCATTGCTGATAGCTGAAGGTGTGTGTGAGAAACTGGAGCACTGCACAACAGCAAAGTCATGCAGAAGAATATTTTGCATCCCCAGCTTTGGAATTCTCAATGTAAGACATGGTTGCTTTGTTTGAGTGTTCTAAACCTGGTAATTCCAGGGATCCATTTTAGAGAATCACCCACCATTGATGGAACAATGGGAGCACAACAAGAGCAAATCACTGTGTAAGAAGCAGGAATCTCTAAAAAAAATGGTTATGGAACAACAAACTTGGTTTATTGGCTGTATTTAATCTACAACAGATGAATGAGCACTCACACCAGCTGCCCATAACAAACTGCTAAGAGCAGAATTGTTTCCTGTAGTAGTAAAAATAATTCAAATGCAACAAAATTTTAATGAAATATTTTCTCACTACTACTTCATTTAGGTACTAGTTTGCCACAAGAGCATCAGGGTAAACCTTTGTCATGGGCTTAAATTATTTCCCATTTATGGGGCTCCTGTTAATAAGGATGCTGCTGCTTTGTAGATGTTTTGAAGAAATGCATGTTTTACTTTCCACCTTTTTGCATTCAGGTGGCTAATGTGGTAATTTCTGGCAGCAGTGACTAGATTATCTTTCTTACAGCAGATAAGAACCTTTTTTGAAGTGTTTTCTTTGTTTTGTTTGTTGTGTTGAATAGAATTCTAACTCAAGTCAAGGGCACCGTGCTGAGCAAATAAATGCTGAAATACCTGAAAAGAGCAGCCTGCTGCTGCTGCATCCCAAGCCAGGACTGAGGAATGAGGACCTCACCCATTCTGAAGACCCTTCCAAGTCATTGTTTGGCAATGAGGAAACAGGGTTGCTAAAAACCAAGTTAAAGCAGAGTATTTTTGCACAAGAGACTTTTGCTGCAGATGCAGGATTTGCAACCAAAGATAAGCCAATAGCAAATGCAAAGTGCCTGTCACACATGTCCAGCAGCAGCTCTCCAACTGCTGCATCAGAGATGGGGAAACGGAAGAGGGAAGCCCTAGAAAAGGCACAGTAAGTCTTGCTCATCATGAAGTTTGTAGTGAAGCTTAGAAATTCTGGACATGTGATACATTTACTTTAATTTGTATGTCATACTCGCATGTACTTCAAAAACCAATGGTTAATTGGTATTTTAAATAATCATAAGATTAATCATAATTTATAGTAATTATCTTTAAAATATACGCTTGCTTGTTATTTAGTGATATTTTAAAATCTCACAGGAAGCCAATTATTCTATTACAGCTTCTAGGATAATGCTAGAGGAATAAATATTATAATACACACTGCAATTCTCAGTAATTAATTGGCTTACTATAAGCTGCAAAGTGCCTAAAATATATCAAAACCTTCCATCAAGGATCAGGTTATAGTTGTTCCATCAATGAAAACAGAAACTGCAAAAGCAGCTGGGCAGTCACTGAAGGTGTAGATATAAAGCTTCTGAATACTCTGAGCTGCCATTTTCAGCTCCAGGACTGGACTGCATTCCCTTGACTGAAAATGCATTGTTGGTCAGTGAAACTTGCTCAGAGAAACCAACGGCAGCACTGCATTCCTGCCTGGCCTGGTTCTCACTGAAATTACTTACAGACTCATGGTTATGAGCCACTTCACCAATTCATTAGATGATTGCTGTGCTCCTTGATTCTCCTACAAAGCAGGTCAAAGCAGCTGTGTGCTGGCTGAGCTAAGGAAGGGCTGTGGTCACTCCGCTGTAAGCAGCTCTCAGTCACCCAGTTCATCCTGAAACCCAAACCACTGCAGTCCACTGCACTTCACGGAGCACTGGTGTGCCTTTCCTGAGTGCCAGGGATACAGGACAGCAAGGCTTCCTCTGGGTATTGCTCGGATTGAAGGTTTGTTGAGGCCAGCTGTGATTCCAAGCAGTGATTGCACTACAGGCTGTGTAACCAGTGTGTGTTTTTTGTTCATCAGGCAGACTGCAATTCGTGCTCTTTGGCAGCAGCTGGATGAAATGGCATGCCTGTGCTTCAAAGAGGAGTCCTGGATAAATCAGATGTCAGCAATGGTAAGTGTTTCAGATGATAGGTTTGGTGCCCATTGAACCTGTATAAATTAATCTTAGAGATTATTAACTTGACTTGGTATGTGATGTTCCTTGTCAGTTCTGCCCCATAGATTCCCTGCCCCATAGATTCTGATCCCATTCCTGCCCCACAGATTCTCTGCCCCACACATTGACCCCATTCCCTGCCCCACAGATGTTTGGACTCTATTCCTGTCTTATAGATTCTGCCCCATAGATTCAGATCCCATTCCTGCCCCATAAAAATTCAAAAAAATTCTCAAAAAAATCCAAAAAATTTACAAAAAAATCCCCAAAATTCTCCCAAAAATAATAAAAAATCCCCCAAAAATTCCAAAAAAATAAAAAAAATCTAAAAAAAATTAAAAAAAAAATCCAAAAAAATCCCCCCAAAAATCCCCCAAAATTCCCAAAAAATCTCAAAAAAATCCTCAAAAATCCCAAAAAATCCCCCAAAAGTTCCCAAAAAATCCAAAAAATATCCCGAAAAAATTCCAAAAAAATCCCCAAAAAATCCCCAAAAAATCCCCCAAAATTCCCCAAAATCCCCAAAATTCCCCAAAAAAATTCCCAAAAAAATCCCCAAAAAAATCCCCAAAAAGTTCCCAAAAATGCTAAAAAAAATCTCAAAAAAATTTCAAAAAAATTCCCCAAAAAATCCCAAAAAATTTCCCAAAAAATCCCTAAAAAGTCCCCCCCAAAATTAAAAAAAATCCCATAAAAATGCAAAAAAAAAATCCCTAAAAAATTCCACAAAAATTCCAAAAAATCCCCAAAAAGTCTCCACAAATTCCCAAATTTTTCCCAAAAAAAATCCCAAAAAATTCCCCAAAAAATTCCCAAAATTCACCAAATTTTTCCCAAAAAATTCCCTAAAAATTTCCCCCAAATCCCCAAAAATCATTCAAAAATTCTCGAAAAATTCCCAGTTCCTGCCCCATAGATTCTGATCCCATTCCTGCCCCACGGATTTTTGGACTTCATTCCTCTCTTTTTTTGGTTCAATTTTTGGATGGATTTTGATGAATTTTTGGGATAATTTCGTGACAATTTGGGGACATTTCTGGATTAATTTTGGGCCATTTTTGGGTGAATTTCGGGTGAATTTTGCACGGATTTGGATGAATTTTTGGATGATTTTTGGATTAATTTTGGGCCATTTTTGGGTGGATTTGGGGCCGTTTTGGGTGACTTTTTAGATGAATTTTGGGCCATTTTTGAGACAATTTTGGGTGGATTTGAGTCGATTTTGGCACAATTTTAAGGGCAATTTCTGGGATATTTTTGGGTAAATTTTGGGTGGATTTTGGTGAATTTTTGAATTTCTCTGCCCCATAGATTCTGAACCCAAAATTTTCCAAAATTTCCTCCAAATTTTGCAAATTTTTCCCCCAAAAAATTTTTTAGATTTCAGGGGGATTTTTTTTTTATTTTTTGGGGATTTTTTGGGGCTTTTTTTTTGCCATTTTTTGGGATTTTTTTTCTAATATTTTGGGAACTTTTTGGGAATTTTTGGGGGGAATTTTGGGGAATTTTGAGATTTTTTTGGAGTTTTTTAGGGAAATTATGGAATTTTTTTTAATTTTGGGGCGTTTAGGGGGAATTTTTGGGAAATTTTTTGGGATTTTTAAAAGAAAATTTGGGGGTAATTTTGGGGTATTTTGGGATTTTTTTGGTTTTTTTTATTTTTTTGAGATTTTTTGGAGGTTTTGGGGGGATTTTTTTGGGGAATTTTGGGGATTTTTTAGGATTTTTTTGGAATTATTTAGGAACTTTTTTGGGGATTTTTTGGGATATTTTGGGGGAATTTTTGGGAAAAATTTGGGGATTTGGGGGAATTTTTTGGGGATTTTTTGGGATTTTTTGGGGAATTTTTGGGGACTTTTTTGGGGGGATTTTTAGAATTTTGGGAGGAATTTTTTGGAGATTTTTTGGGGATTTTTGGGGGGATTTTTTGGGATTTTTTTGAGTTTTTTTAATTTTTTAGGGATTTTTTTTTAATTTTGGGGGGATTTTTGGGGGGATGTTTAGGGATTTTTGGGGGGATTTTTGGGGGATTTTTGGAAATTTTGGGGGAATTTTGGGAAATATTTTTATTTTTTTTTAATTTTTTGGGATTTTTGAGGGAATTTTGAGGATTTTTTTGAATTTTTGGGGAAAAAAGTTGGGAAATTTTGAGGAACTTTTTAGGAATTTTGGGGAAAAAATTTGCAAATTTGGGGGGATTTTTGGGGAATTTTTTTTTAATTTTGGGGATTTTTGGTGAATTTTTTAGGAAATTTTTGGGATTTTTCGGAAATTTTGGGGATTTTTGGGGATTTTTTTAAAATTTTGGGGGATTTTTGGAAATTTAGGGGAATTTTGGGGGGATTTTTTTTATTTTTTGAGAATTTTTGGAGATTTTTTGGAATTTTGGAATTTTTAAAAAATTTTTGGGGAATTTTTTTGGGAAAATTCGGAAAAAAATTGGGGAATTTTGGGAATTTTTTGGGGGATTTTTTGGGAATTCTTGTGGGAATTTCGGGGATTTTTTGGAGATTTTTTGGGGGGATTTTTGGGGGATTTTTAAAGGGATTTTTTTAGAATATTTTGGGATTTTTTGAGGGAATTTTGGATGAATTTTTAGATGAATTTTAGGGATTTGGGGAGGATTTTTTGGGGGATTTTGGGGGGATTTTTGGGGGATTTTTTTGGGATTTTTTTGGGATTTTTTGGGATTTTTTGGAATTTTTGGGGGATTTTTTTGGGATTTTTTGGGAATTTTTTGGAAACTTTTTGTGGATTTTTTGGGGAATTTTTGGGGATTTTTTGGGGAATTTTTGGGGATTTTTTGGGGATTTTTTGGAGATTTTTTTTGAATTTTTGGGGGATTTTTGGTGGATTTTTTTGGATTTTTTTTTTATTTTTCTGAGATTCTTTCGGGATTTTTTGGGGAATTTTTGGGATTATTTTGGAATTTTTTGGGAACTTTTGGGGATTTTGGGGGGATTTTTTGGGGAAAATTCGGGTAATTTTGGGGAATTTTTGGGGGAATTTTTGGGAAAAATTTGGGGAATTTTGGTGATTTTTTTGGGAATTTTTTTGGGGACTTTTGGGAATTCTTGTGGGAATTTCGGGGAATTTTTGGAGATTTTTTGGGATTTTTGGGGGGATTTTTGGGGGATTTTTAAAGGGATTTTTTTAGAATATTTTGGGATTTTTTTGAGGGAATTTTGGATGAATTTTTATGTGAATTTTTGGGGGATTTTTTGGGGATTTTTTTTTATTTTTTTTATTTTTCTGAGATTTTTTTGGGATTTTTGGGGGAATTTTTGGGATTATTTTGGAATTTTTTGGGAAAACTTTTGGGGGATTTTTGCGGGATTTTTTTGGAATTTTTTTGGAAACTTTTTGGGGAATTTTTGGGGATATTTTTGGATTTTTTTTACTTTTTGGGGGATTTTTTTTATTTTTCTGGGAATTTGGTGGGGATTTTTGAGGGAATTTTGGATGAATTTTTTTTTGGGGGGGTAATTTTGGGGATTTTTGGGGAAATTTTGGGGAGGTTTGGGAATTTTTTGGGGATTTTTTTGCCATTTCCCCGCCCCCATTGATGAGGCCACGCCCCTTTTCCCCATTCTCCGTTTTTATTGGTCGGCGATGACGTCATCCAGGAGCCGGCCCAAGATTGCAGTGTGGGCGGGGTCTTACGAGGCCCCGCCCACCCAGCGGAGCAACGCGAGCAGCGATTGGCTGAGAGCTGGAGGGGGCGGTGCCAAAACAGGAAGTGAGGCAAAACCACAAAAATCACAAATTTGATCCAAAAAATTCCCAAAATTCCCGATTTTCAACCCAAAAATCCCAAATTTTCCCGAAATTTCCCCCAAATTCCCCAAAAATAAAAAAAATTCCAATAATTTGCCCAAATTTTTCTCAGAATTTTTCCAAAATTCCCAAAATTTCCCCAAAATTTCAGAAATGTCCCCCAAATTTTTTCACCGTTTTCCCCAAGATTTCCCTAAAATTCCCCAAAAAAATCCCGAAAAATCTCCAAAAAATTCCCAAAAAATCCCAAAAAATCTCCTAAAAAATCCAAAAAAAGTCCCCCAAAAATTCCCAAAATTCCCCAAATTTTTCCAAAAAGTCCCCAAAAAATCTCCAAAAAATTCCAGAAAAATCCCAAAAAAAAAAAAAAAAAAAAAAATTTCGGGAAATTTTGGGGGTTTTGGGGATTTGGGGAATTTTGGGGGATTTTTTGGGATTTTTTGGGATTTTTTGGGATTTTTTTGGAATTTTTTAGAGGAATTTTGGGGATTTTTTGGGGTAATTTTGGAATTTTTTTGGAATTTTTTTTGAATCCTTTTGGATTTTTTGGGGAATTTTTTGAAATTTTTGGGGATTTTTTTCTGGATTTTTTGGGGAATTTTTTGGAATTTTTTGGGGTAATTTTGGGGATTTTTTAGGAAATTTTGGGGGAATTTTGGGGGGAATTTTTTGGGATTTGTTTGGAATTTTGGGGGGAGTTTTTGAGGATTTTTTGGAATTTTTGAGGGTTTTTTTAATTCTTTTAGGAATTTCTTGGGATTTGGGGGGAATTTTGGGGATTTTTCTTTAATTTTTGAGGATTTTTGGGGGATTTTTTGGATTTTTGGGGAAATTTTTTGGGAATTTTTTGGGGAAATTTTTTTGGGAGGAAATTTTTTGGATTTTGGGGGGATTTTTGGGGGGAATTTGGGGGTTTTTTGGGATTTTTTTGAGATTTTTTAAAAATTTTTTGGGGAATTTTGGGGAATTTTTTATTTTGGGGGGTTTTTGGGATTTTTGGGGATTTTTTGGGGGGAATTCTAGGAATTTTTTTTTTTTTAGGAGGAATTTTTGGGGATTTTAGGGAGATTTTTGGGGGGATTTTTTGGGGATTTTTGGGGGATTTTTTTTATTCTTTTAGGAATTTATTGGGATTTTTGGGGGGAAATTTGGGGATTTTTTGGGGAATTTTTGAGGATTTTTTTTTAAATTTTAGAGTAATTTTAGAGATTTTTGGGATTTTTGGGGGGATTTTTTTGGGAATTTTTGAGATTTTTTTGGGATTTGTTTGGAATTTTTGAGAATTTTTTCGGGATTTTTTTTCTGATTTTTAAGGGATTTTTTAGGGGAATTTTGGTAATTTTTTTGGAATTTTTTGCTAAAAATTTGAGGAAAATTTTGGAGAACTTTTTAGCTTTTTTTGGAATTTTTCGGGTATTTTTTACGAGAATTTTTTGGAGTTTTTGGATTTTATGGGGAAAAATTGGGGGGGTGGGAATTTTTGGGGGGAATTTTTGGGAGAAATTTTGGGATTTTTTATTTGAACTTTTGGGAAAATTTTGGGGGAATTTGGGGGGATTTTTGGGATTTTTTTGGCTTTTTTTGTCTTTTTTGGGATTTTTGGGGGGGAAATTTGGGGAATTTTGGGGGATTTTTTGGGGATTTTTTGGGGGATTTTTTGGGGGGGGAAATTTGGGAAATTTTTTGGGATGTTTTGGAACATTTTGGGAATATTTTTAGAATTTTTTAAAAAAATTTTGGGGAATTTTTTGGGATTTTTTATTTTTTGGGGATTTTTTGGAGGAATTTTTGGGGATTTTTAAAAATTTTTGGGATAATTTTGGGGATTCTTTGGGAATTTTGGAATATTTTAGGATTTTTTTGGAATTTTTTGGGATTTTTTTGGGGAATTTTTTTTTGGAATTTTGGGGATTTTTTGGGATTTTCTGAGGGAATTTTAGGAAGTTTATTGGAATTCTGGGAATTTTTTTGGAAAATTTTGGGACAATTTTGGGGAATTTTTTGGGGAATTTTTGGACGAATTTTGGACAAATTTTGGGTGAATTTGGGGCCATTTTTGGATGATTTTTGGATGAATTTTTGTAAAAACTTTTGGATTAATTTTATGTCAATTTCGTGTCAATTTCGTGTCAATTCTGTGCCAATTTCTTGTCAATTTCGTGCCAATTTCGTGCCATTTTGGAGCCATTTACAGACAAATTTTCAACGAATTTTGGGGTGAATTTGGAGCCATTTTGGGACCATTTTTGAGTGAATTTTTGGATGAATTTTGGGGTGAATTTGGTCGATTTTGGGTCATTTTTGAGTGAATTTTTGAGTGAATTTTGGATGAATTTCGGGATGATTTTTGATGAATTTTTGGGGTGAATTTGGTGGATTTTGGGTCATTTTTGTGTCTCACCCTCTCCATCCCCGCCCCCAGGAGCCATTGCAGAACCGCAGCCTCCTGCTGGAGATCCTGAGAGAGCGGCAGGGAGCCGAGAGCCAGGGGGAGGGACTGGGACCAGTATGGACCAGTATAAACCAGTATGGACTGGTATGGACCAGTATGGACCCAAAAACCCCCACAGAAATCCATAAAAACCAGTATAAACCAGTATGGACCAGTATGGACCAGTATGGATCAGTATGGACCAGTATAAACCAGTATGGACAAGTATGGATGAGTATGGACCGGTAGGGACCAGTATGGACCAGTATGGATTGGTATAGACCAGTATGGACCGGTATGGACCAGTATAAACCAGTATGGATTGGTATAAACCAGTATGGACCGGTATGCAGCGGTATGGACCAGTATAAACCAGTATGGGCTGGTATAAACCAGTATAAACCAGTACCAACCAGTATGGACCAGTATGGACTCCCAGTGATCCCTTCCCAGTTCATCCCAGTACAAACCAGTTCCTTCCCAGTAACCCCAAATCTCAAACCAGTCCATCCCAGTTCATCCCAGTTTGATTCCAGTTTGATTCCAGTTCCATCCCAGTCCATCCCAGTCTCTCCCAGTTCCCTCCCAGTTCCCTCCCAGTTCATCCCAGTCCATCCCAGTCCCTCCCAGTTCCCTCCGAGTCCCTCCCAGTCCTTCCCAGTTCCCTCCCAGTCCCTCCCAGTTCCCTCCCAGTCCCTCCCAGTCCATCCCAGTTCCCTCCCAGTTCCCTCTCAGTCCCTCCCAGTCCATCCCAGTCGCCTCCCAGTCCATCCCAGTTCCCTCCCAGTCCCTCACAGTATAACCCAGTCCCCCCAGTACCTGCTCGTAGGGCACTCCCAGTCTGACCAGTGCTCCCAGTGTGTTGTCCCGAACCTTCCCCGGCCCCTCACCTTCCCCCGCAGGGTGTGGCAGCAAAGCTCCACCCCCAGGCCATGCCCCCGCACCCGTTAAGGAAAAAGGGGCGGGGCCTGGCCTTATATGGGAATAGGGGCAGGGCTTAAGGAGGTGGGCGGGGTTTTGGCATTTTATGGGGATGTGGGTGGGGTTTAATGATGGTGGGCGTGGTTTAAAGGTAGTGGGTGGGGTTTAAGAACTTAAAATGGAATGTGGGCGGGGTTTAAATGTGGTGGGCGGGGCTTAATGGAGGTGGGTGGGGCTTAATGGCTTTAATTAGGTTGTGGGCGGGGTTTAAGGGAGGTGGGCGGAGTTTAAAGGTGGTGGGCGGGATTTGAGGCCTTTAATATGAATGTGGGCAGGGTTTAAACATGGTGGGCGGGGCTTAAGGCCTTTTATGGGAATGTGGGTGGGGCTTAAAGATGGTGGGCGGGGTTTAAGGATGGTAAGTGGGGTTTAAGGCCTTTAATGGGCCTGTGGGCAGGGCTTAAAGGTGGTGTGTGGGGTTTAGGGCCTTTAATGGAGTTGTGGGCGGGGCTTAAGGATGGTGGACAGGGTCTAAACGTGGTGGGCGGGGATTAAGGCATTTAATGGGAATATGGACAGGGTTTAAGACCTTTAAAGGGGTTGTGGACGGGGTTTAAAGGTGGTGGGCGGGGTTTAAGGCCTTAAAAGGGAATGTGGGCAGAGTTTAAAGGTGGTGGGCGTGGCTTAAGGCCTTTAATGAGTTGTGGGCGGGGTTCAAGGGAGATGGGCGGGGCTTAAGGGTGGTGAGCGTGGCTCAAGACCTTTAATGAGAATGTGGGTGGGGTTAAATGTGGTGGGTGGGGTTTAATGGACCAGTATGGACTGATATTGACCAGTATAAACCAGTATAAACCAGTATGGACCAGTTTAAATCCCTCCCAGTCCATCCCAGTAAGTTCCAGTGACCTCCCAGCATGGCCCAGTGACCATCCCAGTCCAAACCAGTATAAACCAGTTACCCGCAGCTCTCCGCCAGCTCTCCCAGCGCTCCCAGCGCTGCCTCTGCCAATCTCGGGAAGGCCCTGCCCACTTCCGCCCTGTGGGGGCGTGGCCATGACCATAAATGGGTGTTAATCCCGCCCCCAAGCCCTGCCCACCCCTCCCTGGCCATGCCCACTGACTCCTCCCACTCGGTGACACCATCATCCTCCATGGCGGTGACGTCATCGCTGTCGGGGTCGTCATGGAGATCCGGCAACCAATCAGGAGCGTCCGTGGGGGGCTGGGGGGGAAAGAGACCAGTATGGACCAGTATGGCTTCGTATGGACCAGTATAAACCAGTATGGACCAGTATGGACTGGTATGGACTGGTATGGACCAGTATGGACCAGTATAGACCAGTATGGACTGGTATGGACCGGTATGGACCAGTATGGACCAGTATAAACCAGTATGGATTGGTATGGACAAGTATGGACCAGTAGGGACCAGTATGGACCAGTATGAAGCAGTGTAAACCAGTATGGACCGGTGTGGATCAGTATAAACCAGTATGGACCCATATGGACCAGTATGAACCAGTATAGACTGGTAGTGACCAGTATGAACTGGTATGGACGAGTATAACCCAGTATGGACCAGTATGGACCAGTATAAACCAGTATGGACTGGTATAAACCGGTATGGACCAGTATGGACCAGTATGGACCGGTATAAACCAGTATGAATCAGTATGGACCAATATGGACCAGTATAAACTAGTATGGACCAGTATAGACCAGTATAGACCATTATAAACCAGTATGGACCAGTATAAACCAGTATGGACTGGTATGGACCAGTATGGACCGGTATGGACCAGTATGGACTGGTATAAACCAGTATAGACCAGTACGGACCAGTATAAACCAGCATGGACCAGTATAAACCAGCATGGACCAGTATAAACCAGTATGGGCTGGTATAAACCAGTGTGGACCAGTATGGACCACTATAAACCAGTATGGACCAGTATGGACCCATATAAACCAGTATGGACCAGTATGGACCAGTATGGACCAGTATGGACCGGTATAAACCAGTATGGACCAGTATGGACCACTATAAACCGGTATGGACCAGTATGGACCCATATAAACCAGTATGGACCAGTATGGACCGGTATAAACCAGTATGAACCAAGCTTCTTCTCATGACTACAAAGCAACTTCACTTCTGAGCCTGAAAACTGCCATTGGTTTTCAAGTTCAGTGACTCAAATGCAAAAGAAAGGACAGACCCATCATGCCCACTTGTTGAAATACTGTCTTGGAAATGAGAAAAATCTATTTAATCTCTCTTGAAATGAGTGTGCCTACAACCCAAGTTGCCAATGAACAAGCGGGCTATTATAAAGAAACTGGCTGTGACACAGTAATGCATGAGATCCTGATCAGAATGTGTCTTCCCAGTTTTCTCAGCTCCAAAAGCACCTGCACCTACCAGCTTCCAACCAGATGATGTGGTAGGGCTGCAAGAACCTGTAAATGGCCCTGCTGAACTGTGCCGTCCAGATCAGAGATACCACTGCTTCCAAAACAGCACAATGAGAAGAACAGCGGATGAGCTCACCCTCACACATCCACACGCCTGTACTCCACCTGAGTCATTCATATTTAAAACCATGTAATTACCATCAAAAGCTATAAGAATCCATAACCTATCACAGAAACATGGCCATCTATGACAGTGAGACATGGGTACCACACTGTGTCAGCCAGACAGCTATTTCAACTGAGTAATTTCTCTGACTGACATTGCTAAAGAAGGAAGAATTCAATTACCCAGGCTGAAATAGGATACAGGTTCAACTGGATCTTTGATGACCAGAAATGTCTAGGGATTTCATTTCATGTCGCATTCAAAAGATAAATGAGTGCCATTCTGAAGATTAGATTGCCAACAAACAGAGAACGTCTCTTCCAAAAACAATCAACTAAGAAAGGTAATTTCACTCTTTCACAAATCAACTTTACCATTCTCTTTGTCTCTAAAATGACTGATCTACTTAGTAGATACTACATGCTGAAAGAAGTAATTCTGATGCTCCACATCTTAAGTAGGAGGAAACTCCAACTATTGAATTGCCTGAATTTCATCCCACTCCTTCTGCCATGCACTGGCTTTCCCCTGGGGTGTTGATGCCCCTTTTTAAGGTGTCCAGCCCTATTCCTGAGGGAAGAGCCCTTGACCCCTGACCATAACCAACCTTTGCTGGGGGGCTGGGAGCACTACTGAGGGAGGGGCTGTTCATGGTAACCTGAAACTCGGATCCTGCTGTGTACCAGGGGTACTCTACTTGATGAGATGGGGGAACTCCCTCAGCCCAACACCCACAACTTCCCACAGCTCCTCACAGACAGCATCTGCAACAGACAGGTCTCCCACTACCGTCCCCAGCCAGGGGCCTCGTGCCTCATGGCAGACCCTTCTTCCTCCCCAGGGAGCCTCCTCACAGTAAGGGGGGAGGTCCCCCCCAGCCCAGGACTCACCAGCTCAGCCCCCACTAGAGCCAGGCCGCTGCCTGAGCCCCACGTGCCCTGAGCCAAGTGGGGATTGGTGACCATCCTGGCCACAGCAACAACAAATCCTTCGAGGTTCACACCTCTGACAAGAGGAAAAGGGCCAGCAAAACCTCAGCTCAGGCCCTGAGGAGAGAAGGCTTAAGGCTGCAAGGTCCCTGGGGAAAATGTGTTGGAAGGTGCTGGGCTCCATCAGTGCTGCTCTCTTTTGAGAGCTAAAACAACAGGGAGTATAATAAGCACATTTTTGTGGTGCAAAGAAAAACAGCAGTAGTACCACGTGTCATGACATTTCTCAAAGTAAATTTCAGTTTGGTTTTGCAGTTTAAACTGTTGACTTGAATTTTGAAAGATGATGTTGAGTTGGTTTGTGGAAGAAGTATTCTGCCCTATTTTGTCATGTTTATTATTAGGTTACTAGAGAGACAGCTGCAGTTGGCTTAAAATGGTGCTCTAAGAATATTGAAGAGTCTAGCCTTGAGGAAGCATAGCAGTAAAATGCCAACAAGAATATTCATTTAGCACCCCAGAGTTATCTGGGGATGTGAGAGATGCTTTCAAAAGCATCATATATCACAGGACAATTTATATTATATTGCTTTTTGCCCCTTATTGCTTCTATTGATCTTTTTCAAATATATTTTTTAAGGTTGCTCATACCTTATTGCAAACATAATTGAATCTGAGAAAAAAAATCCCTTGTTTTGACAGCTGCACAAAATATGCAATAGCAAACCAAGGAATTATTGGTAGCATTTAACTATCTGAAGGTGACATTACTGGGAGGAATTAGATTAAAATGGGAAATAAAAAGGCAATGGGAATTTCAGGTCTGAATCAGGCATGTGCAAACACAAGTAATTTACAAATAATTTGCAAAAACATTAAGAGACCTTGAGCTGTTTCTTTCTAAACAAGCACACTAAAATTCAGGTGTTCTCTCTCATTGTTTTAGTGTTATAATTACACTGAAAGTAACAGCTACAGTGATGTCTCTGAAAACATTTCTAATAGGCTTTTTCATCACCTTTCAAACCTCACCCATTCTTCCAAGACACTCCACTCAGAAAAATTTCCTTTTTCAAAACTGGATCACATTCTATTGACCAACACCAGAAGGACCGGAATTGTCAGTTCTAGAGATCAGAGTCCTCTGCTTACACAACAGGAAGGACTTCAGTAGGTGAAACTTTCAGAGCTCTCCCACAATACCCTCCAGCCCTCACTCCTTATCAGGAGTGATGCCATGTTAGATACAGACATTTCCCCATTAAGGAACAGTATTAATAGTTAATCTCAATTTACGGAATCTACCTTGCTTTGCAGTCTATGACAGATAGAGGTCTGAATTCACTAAAGATGCTGCCAAGAAGGCAATCAAGAGATGAAAAGCCCTGGATCCCATAAGCAATGCCCCAGGGCATTCCCTCTCAGTTCAGATCAAGTTTATATAAGAGAAAGAAAGAATAACAAAGAAAACAACGAGGAAGGGTTGGAGAGGTGGAGGAAGAGAGATTCAAACACAGTGCTAAAATATACCACACTAAATAATGAATTCTCTCATGTAGGTCTGGATAACTTTTGCACTCCTTCACCTCTTCTGACTTACGGAGTTGATGGATCAAAAAAACAATGCAAATAACTATTAACTGGAGACAATCTCAGTTCTTATCTGAACTTTAAATTATAAACTTTTACAGTAGCTAAAATGTTACCACTAGACCAGATCCTTCTTAAAAAAAAAAAAGTATATTTTCAGCAATTATTTTAATTTTCCTGGTGGCAAAAGACATGTTCATCTCAATGCCTAAGATAATCTTACCAAATTAGTTTTATTAATTAGAAAACAGACTAAACTTCAATATTTTGCTTTTTGAAAGAGACACCAGCTTTTTCAATCGGGAAGAAAGAAGTCCTGAAAAGTGATATTGTTCTCACCATTCAAGTGAAATTTCAGTGTAAAAGCAGAGATTGCTTTTTCTCAAGCTGGTGTGACAGCAGGTGTTATACACATCACCATCAGCTTTATAATCATCATAACATGTTGCTTTTAAATAAATTCTTTCATCTCCAGCCTTTATACATTATGAACAATTAAGCCTTACAATCCCCCAGTGAGGAAGATGCATTAAGAGCCTGAACCTTCCAGGCACTTCTACAGAACAGTTAACTAGAGTAATGTAATTTAATAAAGAATGAATTTAACAAGTAAGAGCAGAAAAGCAAATATAATCTTTGTGTGTATAATCTTTGAACGAGCCAAGAGCATTCCAGAAACCCAAGGGACCACCCTCTCTGCTAGTGTCAATTAGTAATCTATACCAATATACACAGTGCCTAGGAATTCACCCTCTAAATTCTTGGAGCTACAAGACTCCAAGGAGTACATCACTATCACCACTTACAAGACCATACTGATGACTTGTGTCTTTGCACATGTAATTATGCAAATATTTCAGCTGATATCTAGAAAACATGCATAACATTGACTGGATTTTGCCACCTACTCCCTGTTTCTATTTGTATTTGAGTAGTAACACGTCAGGGAATGGCAAACTGAAAGGAAAATGATATATAGATCCTTGATTGCCTTCTATAGAGTAGTGACATTTTGGTCACCAATCTGACTTCAATGATTCTGCGTCAGTGCAATCTCTATTTTGCTGTATAGGCTCCAGCACAATGTCTTGTACTTCAAAAAACTAAAGTTATGAGAAATCCCTACAACCAGCTTGAATGTGCCTTTAGAATGGATATACTGGGAAAAATTTCTTCACAGAAATGGTTGTGAAGCATTGCAACAGGCTGCCCAGGACAGTGGTGCAATCACTATCCCCAGAAGTATTTAAAGTCCATGTGGATGTGACACTTGGGGACACACATGGTTTAATGATGGGATGGTCAGTGCTGGATTCAAGGATTTTGTAGGTCTTTTCCAACCTTAACACTTCTATTATTCTATCAGAGGTGCTGGAACTTTCCAGAAGCACAGTACTGAAAGCCTGCAGTGTCTGGCCAAAATTTCCTTTCCCAACACATGGAAAACACTCCAGCTAGAGTCTGTTTGCCTCCCAAACTGGTAACAGTACTTCAGGAGCACTCGGGAACAGATGCTGCCTAGATTTTTGTAGTACTTTGGATTCATTTAGGATTGTATAGTTCAACATAAATTTGAAATACCTTTCTTATGCATTAGTCTGCTAAAGGTACACAGTTCAGTCTCAGTGTAGAAAAAATAAAGCACCATAAAAGACAGCTGTAATCCTTCCATAAAGTACAGTGTGCATTCCTAATGGAATATGATTTCAAAACAGATTTCCAGTTCCACTTTCTTAGGGTATCTCATTACAACGTTTAGTTTGCAAAAACAGACTATAGGAGTACTTCCTATGTTTCTTGGCAATGCAACATTTAATTTTATGGTGCATAAAATGCATTTCTCTTAACAGATGTATGGGTTCCCTGATATTGTGACTAAACTGCTTCATATCCATAAATGCTGTGTGGTGAACTAACGAAGCCATGGCATTTATCTTTGTTGTTGTGGCACACACTTCTACTTGCTCCTAACATCCTGCTTCCCTGAATAATAACAAATTTAGTTTTGACTGCTTTTAAGAGATTTGATCACATGCATGCCATATATATTCTTACATACCAGCTCAGCAGGAGCCTTTCAAGAGAGGCATTTTTCTCATTCTGTGCATTTTAAGTTAGGTTTCTATGAAATTCAGTCTGTCTGTAAAAACTGCTGCCAATTCATATTAAAACCATAACTGCAGCTAAGTAATGATAATATCATGACAGCATGTGCCCTGCAAATTCAATCCAAGCCTTTATCTCAAATACAAAATCTGCCAGCTTATCTGGAGGAGTTACTGCACACAAAAGCAGTAACACATCTAAACGAACAGAAATAAATCAATCCTCATTAGAAGGATTCTCCTCTACATAAATGGATTGTAGAATCCCTTGGCTGGCAGTAAGGAACTGATTTCACCCTTCCTTCTCTGTTGCTGAAAAGGGTCTATCATCACTGGAAGGTGTGGAACAGATGGGGTTGAAGAGAGCACTACCTGGTAAGCACACACTAAATGAGATGAGAGAAGATAAAACACTCTAGATCCAAAGGACAAATGGCCAAGGGGCCTCTAAATTACATCTCTTCATCTATTTCTGAAGAGTGCTGAAGTGAAGGAATGCCAGCAGGGCTTCAAGAGGAGGGACAACCACCAGCAGGAAACTTGGAGCTTTGCTCAAACAACCTGAGAGAGAAGGGACAGAAGGGCATTTTATCTTTCTCTTTCAAAAGTTCCAGGGGAAAAAACAAACAAAACAAACACAAAGAAAGTAAAAAGGAGAAGAGGAAGAACAAAGTAAATGAAACAAAACAGTTAGGATGTGTGAAAGCATAGAAGTGAGAAACTGAAAAAAAACACACAGCAAAATGACAGCACCCCTAGATGTAAATCTCATTGACAAGCAATCACTAGAAAAAGGGAATAATGTTGGCTGCACCAAAACTCTGGTCACATCTTTTAACATTTAAATTTTAAAAATCAGAAGGGAAGTGCCTGCTGACTTCAAAATGCAGAAGAATCCCATAAAGGGAAGAACTAGCTTTCAACACATATAACTGTACAGAAATTCAAAGAAAAAGCTGTTATCATTGGAAAAAGCACCAAAGTCACTATGCCACACTTATGATGCAGATAGGAGCCTGAAAACAGATCCTAGTTACTAAAAGGTAACCTTAACAGATATAAACCCACGGTCCTGATTCAGTTTAAGGATCATAATTCTTAACTGTAGAGATTGTGAAAGGACTTCTCAAGTAATATCAAAACTAAAGATACTGTTCCGCTATTTTTAATACAAATTCATTCACTCTAATGATATCAACTCATCAAAATATTTTCTGGTAAAATTGTCACATTGGTCCATAAACCATCAGTGCAAAGGTACTGCAAGTAACTGAAAGAGAACATTCTGCAGGTCTGGTGAAAATGAAGCCTATCAACTCCAAGGACTGAAACCCCAATGAGTGCTCTCCCCCAAATAAGCATCTGAGTTGGCAGATCAGTGTAAGGCATAGTGCTTTTAACTCCAGAAGGCTATTACATGCTGTTGTCTTCCCCATTTATGCCAACCCCACACATTTTGGCACAACCCCAACACAGTTACAGTACTGTTTAGTTACAGCTTAGCCTTTTGTACATTTAATGATGGCCACAGATGTAAGGGGTGGCAATTTGAGTGGTACAGCTCTGCAGTAAAGATAACATCATATATTTCTAATACACATTACAGCTTTTTCCCAAAGTCTGCTGCAGCTTTGACAAGTACAGTAATTTCACGATTATAAGCCACACCATTTTGACTAAAATTTTGGTCCGAACCCAAAGTGCGGCTTATAATCAGGTGCGGCTTATATGTGGAAAAAGAATGAAAAGTTGCTGTTTTAGTTTGGAGGACAGGTGTCTGCTGAGAAAGGCAGGAACTTCTCTTTGAAATGGAGAATGTAAACCCCCTCCCTCCAAATTATTATAATTTTGAAATCAAGGGGCTTTCAGGCAAAAATATGGGAATTAGGAATAACAGTTCTTTGCTAGGGAAATTAAAATAGAAATACAGTACTACAAAGAAACCAACTCCAAACCTTGACAAAGTCAGAGTACAACCTGACACCCTGTCAGGCAGGGTGTTGGTAGCAGTCCCATTAAATGGTGGCTGCATCCTCCTGCAGTGACAGATGTGATTCAGTTGGAGCAGTGCTCCTGTACAAGTTGCAGTTTCCCTCCAGAGGTCCAGTGGTGATGTGGAGAAATGCAGTTTTCCTCTGGAGTCCAGTGAAAAAAGGGGTTCCCTTAGTGTCCCAAAATCTCAGTTTTTATCTTGGTAAGAAATGCTTGGCTCTTCCCACTGGCTGGAGTAACTTCCAATGGGATGCAGTAATTTTATCAGTCCCACAGTGGGACTCAATGACCATGAGCAGAAAATGACTCGCTGGAGGAAGGATGGGTTGTGAAAAGATAAAGAACAATGCCCTACCTGGTTTCAATGGATGGCCCATTAGCAGAATATCTGCCATTGAGATAAGGACCACTGCCTCCACCCTCAACAGATGGTGATAGAATAGATACCTTTGATCACACTCTGTATTGTAACATGCGGCTTATAATCAGGTGCAGCTTATGTATGGACAAAGAATGAAAAGTTGCTGGCACTCGGAAGTGCGGTTTATACTCAGTGCGGCTTATAATCATGAAATTACTGTACATGTATCCTCAATGGACATTTAATGTCTAATGTAAGTCAGAATTGAGACACAATTCACAGAATTCACAGGATCACAGGGTTGGAAGAGACCTTCTAGATCATCAAGTCCAACCCAGCCCAACATCTCAACTAGACCATGGCACCAAGTGTCACATTCAGTCTTTTTTTAAACACATCTAGGGATGGTGACTCCACCACCTCCCTGGGCAGACCATTCTAGTACTTTATGACTCTTCCTGTGAAAAACTTTTTCCTAATAGCCAATCTATATCTCCCCTGGTGCAGGTGAGACTGTGTCCTCTGGTTCTGTCAGTGCTGCCTGGTGAAAGAGAGCAACCCCCACCTGACCACAGCCACCTTTCAGGGAGTTGTAGAGAGTGATAAGGTCACCCCTGAGTCTCCTTTTCTCCAGCCTAAACCCCAGCTCCCTCAGCTGTTCCTCATAGGGCTTGTATTCCAAGTCCCTCATCAACCTTGTTGCCCTCCTCAGGATGTGCTCAAGTGTCTCAACATTCTTTTGAAACTGAGGGGGCCAGAACTGGACACAGCACTCCGGGTGTGACCTCACCAGTGCTAAGTACAGGGGAACAATGACCTCCCTACTCCTGCTGGCCACACTATTCCTGGAACAGGCCAGAATGCTCTTGGCCACCAGGGCACACTGCTGGCTCATGTTCAGTCAGCTGTCAACCAGTACCCCCAGGTCCCTTTCTGCCTGGGCACTGTCCAGCCACACCATCCCCAGCCTATAACACTGCAGGGGGTTATTGTGGCCAAAATGCAGGACTTGGCACTTGGAGTTATTAATGTCATCCTATTGGATTCCACCCATCCATCCAACTGGTCTCTCTGCAGAGCCCTCCTACCTTCCAGCAGATCAACACATGCTCTCAGCTTAGTGTCGTCCACAAATTTATTAATGAAAGACTCAATACCTTCATCAGTAAAAATGCTGAACAGAACAGGCCCCAGCACTGACCCCTGAGGGACAGCACTGGTGACAGATTCCCAGCTGGATGCAGCACCGTTCAGCAGCACTCTCTGGGCCCAGCCATCCAGCCAGTTCTTAACCCAGCACAGAGTGCTCCTGTCCAAGCCATAGGCTGCCAGCTTTTCCAGGGAATGCTGTGGGAGACAGTGTCAAAGGCCTTGCTGAAGTCCAGGTACACAACACCCACAGCCTTTCCTGCATCTACCAAGCAGGTCCCTTGGTCATAAAAGGAGATCAGGTTGGTCAAACATGATCCACCCCTCCTAAACCCGTGCTGGCTGGGTCTGATACCCTGGCCATCCTGTAAGTGCTGTGTGATAGCACTCACTATAAACTGTTCCATAACCTTACCAGGTACTGAGGTCAGGCTAGTTGGCCTATAGTTACCAGGATCTTCCTTCTCACCCTTTTTGTGAATGGGTCTCACATTGGCCAGCTTCCAGTCATCTGGAACCTTGCTATTGTCCCAGGACTGTTGGTAAATGATGGAGAGAGGCTTTGCAAGCTCATTTGAAAACTCCCTCATCACCCTGGGATGGATCTCATCTGGGCCCATAGATTTATGAACATCTAAGCTGCTCAGCAGTTCCCTGACTGCCTCCTCCTGGATAACAGGGAGACCATTCTGCTCCCTGACACCATCTACCATCCCAGGAGGACAGTTATGCTGAGGACAAGCTGTCTTCCCACTAAAGACATGCTCAAACCTGGAAGCAAAAGAGTGCTTTGTCGTGAGATCACGCATTTTTATAGGTTTTAGTCCATCTGCATACAGAAGGACACTGTCCAATTAATAGTTTCAAATTGTGAAGTTTCATCCTTCTTGCTTGCTTGCTTGCCTTCCCTCTTCTTTTCACATTGTTTGTGCTTAGAGTCTGAGGTTTGAAGTCCCCAGCTGGAATAGGACGGTTTTGTCTTCACCACCCTTTGAAAAGATCCTGAAAACCCTTAACATTGAACTAAAAGCTGCACAACCAAGCAGAATAGAGAATCTTAAAACTTAAGGCATCACTGCCATTTACTTGGCTAGATAAAGGAGGGAGTTTGATGCTTCTTTGGTGCAAATCCCAAAGCTGTGAGAAGTGAGAGGATAATGTTCACACCCGCTTTGCTTCAGATGAGGAGGTTGGTCAGGCCCAGAGTGGGAGGCTGGTCCTCTAAAGAGAACGTGACTCTGAGCTACTGCTTTCTTTGTAGTGCATGTGGTCATTAACGTCATGGAATCAGAGAAGTGAGAAAAGTCCTCCAAGGTGGTCAAGTCCATGTGCCCACAAAAATTCAACAAAACTCTCTCACTGGGTGACAGAAAGGTCTAAAACCCACAGCTTTTATCCCTCCAGGCTCAATGAGATAAGGCCAAGTCATTTAGACCTAATTCTTTGAAACAAAGCTGAGATTTTTAGGAATCTAGGGATGAATCCCCCCTATTATTCCATTGGCAGTAATGGTGTCACACCTTTGTAAGTCCCACCAGCTGAGCAAGGGGCTGGGCCTGCAGGAGGAGGCACATGCCCAGATTGTTCTTTGGGGACAAATGCTGTGTTTGCAACACCAAACCAATGTCAAGAATATTGTGTGAGGGATTTCATATAGACAAAAATTGACAGAATGGAACAAACTATTGTTTATTGAACAAGACAGCTTATGTCTTAAGAAAGACAAAAAGAAAAAAGATGGAGCATAGCGAACTACACCCAACCCAACTTCTTATATTTACTGATAAATCTAATACTAATACATTTTTAATACTACAAATGAATCTTAGCTACTCAATTGAGAAATGCCTATCTAGTCAAACAAACAGCAGTATACAGAACCCTAAAAATTTAAGGAAAAATCTTATTTCTATTTAGTTCTCTTGAAGGGTAGCTCTTGCTAGCCCTGAACAACTGAGAAGCTAATTTGTTCTTTTGTTCTTAGAAAGAGGCTCTGCTTCCTTCTGTGGGCGATGTCTTCTCCTGTGTGTATTCCTTTTCTTCATGGTTGTAAACATCCTGGAAGATTGGAAACAAAGCATCCATTGTTCATTCAATACAAATCAATAAAGCAAGCTCCCAGATTTCCATTTCTCTATGACTTTCTGTCTTTGCAGGCTGTGACACCCTTGTCAATTGATCAGCAACAAGAATCTTTCTTGTTTCAGTTGCTTCCAATTTCTTCCTCTTTTCCCTTCATCCTATTTTGAATTCCACCAGCCTCATCAAACCAAGCTTTGGTGTGCCTATTCCCGCTTGTGTGAATTGTGACTTGCTGGGGCACGGCAAGGTTTCATTCTGAATGCTGGGGTTTAACTGAGTTGTTTGTGTTTAAAGTGGGCAGTGACCACGTTGAGCACAGCTGCGAGGGGCCGTCCTCCAAGTGTCGTGGGCTTGCCCTTTGGTGCCTGTGCAAAGGGTCAGCCTGTGTCAGTGCAGAGGGCCAGGCTGTGAGCACCAGAGGAAGAAGTTGCGCACCGTTGGCACTGCCCGCACGGGAAGGAGCCTCCCGCCGGACGGGGCGGCTGGGCCGGTTGGCAGCAGGGACACTGCGATGCGGGGCCTCTTGCGGCTTCTCTTCCCTGTCTCCCCTTGCTCCTTTCTGGGAGGACTTTTGCTCCTCTTTGCTTTGCTCACAGTCTGGAAATCAAAGAATCCTGATCAATTTTTCCTTCCTCTCATAAAGCTGGAAATCAGAGCGTCCAGTGCAAAAGTCTCTCGGCCTAAGCAAATTCTTCCAGATCCTGAAGACATAGGAAAATGCTTGGGTTTGGTGGTGGGCAGCGGCGGGGTGCCAACAGAGCACCTTGGAGGAAAAAACACCTCCTTTCTAATGCCCAGAGAGCTGGGATAAATATGTGAGTATCTGGGGTTCTCCATTTCTTATTTCTACCTCTCTGCCTAATATCTCTTTATCCCTACTTTTCCTCCACCAAGGTCTAGGGAATGGGTTTTCAATTCTGTTCAATTAGTGAAGGTACATGGTTACCCTGTGTCTACTCCCCAAAATGATCTCTCTGTGAATGAAATTCCCGTTTGCCGTTAAGGAAACTTTGAGCGGAGCCACAGCATTGGCTGTGGGGAGTATGCTGGGATGCTGCAATAGATCCTGGAAAATCTGCGGCATCTCTGTGAGCACAGCCGGGATTGATTGTCTTAGAAAGCAGTGGGAAATGAAGGATCTGATTAGAATCAGCAAGGGTAGCAGGCCTTGAGAAAGCAGCCTATAGGGAATCAAAGCCCATTTTGGTGGAGGTGCTGCTTTGTTGGGTCAAAGCTCTGCTCCAGAATTCCCTGTTTCAGAGCAGCAGCACAATGAAGCTGTGGGCAGCATTTGCTGTGCCTTTCCCGGGACATGGGACGATGTGATCCTGACAGAGTGGCGTCTCGCATGGCTCACCAGCCGGTTTTGTCCCCTTCTCCCACTTTCTTGACCCTCCCTACTTCTTTTTTTCTTGCCACTCACCTGAGCAAGAGTTCGCACAAGTTTCTGTTCTTTTTTGCAGGAGTAGCAGTACTCCACACACTGTGCCACAAACTTACTCTGCATCTGTTGTGAAGAGAAAAAGGAGGAATCTGAAATGACCATCCTGTAGGTTGCGTTGGAGAAAAAGTAGAGCATGAGACAAACGAGAAAGTAAAATCATGGTATAAGTTGAGTAGGGTGTAAAATGAAATCAGTAGGTAGTAAAAGAGGAGTTCTACCATGTAGAAAGCCGTGTTATGCTTTGTAAATCTGTCCTAGTTTGGAGGACAGGCATCTGCTAAGACAGGCAGGAGCCTCTCTTTGAATTGGAGAATGTAAACCTCCTCCCTCCAAACTACTATAATTTTGAAATTGAGGGGCTCTCAGGCAAAGATATGGGAATTAGGAATAACAGTTCTTTACTAAGAAAATTAAAATAGAAATACAATATTACAAAGAACAAACCCCAAACCCTGACAAAGTCAGAATTCAACCTGACACCCTGTCAGGCAGGGTGTTGGTAGCAGTCCCATTAAATGGTAGCTACAGTCCCCTTGCAGTGACAGATGTGGTTCTGTTGAAGCAGTGCTCCAGTAGAGGGGTGCAGTTTCCCTCTGAAGGTCCACTGATGATGTGGAGAAGTCAGGTTTTCTTCTGGAGTCCAGTGGGAAAAAAAGGCTACTTGGTGTCCCAAAATCTCAGTTTTTATCTTGGTAGGAAAGGCTTGGCTCTTCCTCCTGGCTGGAGCATCTCCCAATGGGATGAAGTAATTTTATCAGTCCCACAGTGGGACTCAATGGGCCATTAGCAGAAAACGACTCTTTGGAGGGAGGATGGTTGTGAAAAGATAAAGAACACTGCCCCACCTGGTGTCAGTGGATGGCCCATTAGCAGAATATCTCCCACAGAGATAAGGATCACTGGCCCACCTGGTCGCAACAGATGGTGATAGAATAGATACTTTTGGTCACATCCTATATTGCAACCCAAGACACTGAGGGGATGGGAAAAGTTCTAGAATCTGTGGTACAGTGGGGTTTTCTTCAGCAAAATCACATTGGCCTCTAAAAGTATTTAACTGTATCTCTGTCCTTACAATCTGAGAAATGTTTGAAAACCATATGGCCAATTCTGTGTTGTCTACTCAATTGCAGACATCTGGGAGTATTTGATAAAGATGGGTCTCCAAGGACCATTTTGTAAAATAAGATTTTACCTCTCTTTTGCTGTATAATCTAAGTGGGCATTGAACACCCCTATATTTAAGGCAGATCCAATAAGTGGTAAAAAGCTAGACCCTCAAAGAAACATTTTGAAAGCAGATAGCTGAAGAGCACAGAAAGCCATCAGTATTTCTGAGAGACTGTGCAGACCAACTAAAATAGTCACAAAATCTTTCAAAAAACTTTTAAAATGCTGAAGAACCTCCTGTATTTCTGCCATGGTAACTCTCTTTCAGGTCTTTGTCATCCTGCTGAATTGGTGTGCTTGGTTTTTATGAAGGAAAAAACCTGGGGAAAACATAAAGCCCCTCTCTTGCAAATAGAGCTATTCCAAGCACCAGCTGAGCGTGAACAGCCTGGAGGTGAACGTCCTTCCCGGGCACCAGTCCGGCAATGGCAACAGCATCTACAGCTGCCAGCCATGGAGAGCCCGTGCTGCCCACAGCAGAATGACCTGGGCAGCAAGGGCACAAAGATGACTTGCCCCTCAGCAGAAGATATCGAGCTTGTGCAAAAGAAAGCTCTAATGGATACCCTTTCAGTGATTGTGAAGATCCTGGAGGAAGTCCAGTTCATAGCAATGCAGTTCAGGAAACAAGACGAGGGTGAAAAGATCTGCAGTGAGTGGAAGTTTGCAGCTTCTGTCATAGACAGATTATGTCCGGTTGCATTTACCCTTTTTGCCATCATTTGCACATTTAAAATACTCATGTCTGCTCCAAATTTTATAGAAGCTGTTTCAAAGGATTTTGCATAAGGTTTTCCAAGATGACCATGATAATCAAAAAGTGAGTATTGCCAGTAATTTTACTAGATAATTTAACTCAAATAGAAAAGTGTACTTCTATGTGCCAACATACAGAGAAGGGGATTAAAATAATTTCAGGACATAATTATTCCTGATGTTAGTGATTGTAGTTACTGAATAGTAAATATATTGAACTCTGTTACTTATTCCATTGACTAACGCCACGTGTACTTAGGTCATGATCTGTGATAAGTCATAGACAAGAATTCAATACATGAAAATGCTACAATATATTTATTACAAGTTAACACTAGTATCAATGTCTTACTTTGAATTTGTGAACTTTTGGATATTGTTCATTTAAATTATCATTGAAGACTATAGGTTTTGCATCATTTTGTTGTTCTCAGTATGTCTGTGTTTTATAATTACTGTTTGATGTGGCTGTGACATGCACTTCTCAGATTTGGAAGATGTATCTCCACAGTCTCATGATGCTGTATATTGTATTTGCGAAAATAAACTGTCAGCATATTAGCTCAAGCTAGCAGAATGACTGGATTGCTTTCTTGGTAACTTTGTTACAAACGTATCTTTCCCAGAAAATCACTTTGGGTTTTTTTTGTTGTTGTTGTTTTTTGTTTTTTCTTTTAATTAGGAAATATTGATTGTGGCATTGGAAAGAGAATTCTTTCTCCTTGATGACAATCATATATACAATTTATAATGTTTGCTTTACTGTTTCTGTCGCTTTGAAATTCTACTTAATTTAAAATACCACTGCTCTCTTGGAGGACAGTTGCCAACCTTAATACTGACTAACTGTGCAATTAGGGCAGAATTGTGTGTCTCCATAATATCTAGGAAATGGTCCACAGATTTAATTTGGCTCATATTTCTTATCTAGTCTATACACTAAAGTAAAATTTTTTTTAAATTCTATTAGTACAGTCTCCTTTCCATGTGGTCACTATGCTTTGTTAAAAGAAGTGTATAAAAGACTACAGTAATTTCACGAATACAAGCCGCAGCAATTTGACAAAAATTTTGGTGGAAACCCGGAAGTGCGGCTAATACTCGGGGGCGGCTAATATGTGAATAATTTTCTGACATTTACAACCCCAGACGTGCCAGCCAGGGCGCCGAGCCAAGCACCTGCCAGTAAAAGCCGGCATTCCGCGATTGTTACAGTGTTACTGTGTTGCCCTGGCTCCCTGCAGGCAGCACGAGGGATGGGGAGAGAGGCGGGAGAGCTCTCTTCCCTCTTCTGCCACAGCCCAGGGGAGAGACGGGTGGACCCCATGCCGCCATTGCCGCGGCCTGGGGAGGAGAGGGGGGGGCCCGCGCCGCCATTGCTGTGGCCCGGGGAGGAGGGGGGGAGCCCGCGCAGCCATTGCCGCGGCTTGGGGAGGAGGCGGGGTGCTCTGTCCCCACCCGCCGCGGCAGGAGCAGGCAGGCTCCATCCTGGCCCGCCGCCGCCGCGGCAGGAGCGGGGAAACTTCGTCCCTGCCCACCAACGGTGCCACGGGCACAGGAAACCTCCGTCCCTGCCGGCCGCCGCTGCCGTAGGAGCGGGGGAAGCTCTGTCCCTGCCTGCCACCACGGGGCAGCGCCGGTCCGGGGTGACCAAACCCAGTGGCTGCGGCGGCCGGCCCCGAGTGGCAGGCGGCCCCGAGCAGTGGGCGGCGCTGAGCGGTGGCCGGCCCCGAGCCCAGTGGCAGCCGCGGGCGGCGCTGAGCGGCGGCCAGCCCCAAGCCCAGTGGTAGCCGCGGCCAGCCCCGAGCGGCAGCCGGCCCCGAGCCCAGTGGCAGCGGCGGCCGGTCCCGAGCGGCAGCGCCGGGCTGGGCCACCTGGCCCCGTCGGCAGCCCCGAGCGGGCCGAGCCTGCACAGCCTTAGCTCAGCCAGTAAACCCCGCCCTCCCACGGTTCTGTTACTAATTGGCAACTTTGTTGCACGCGGGTCCTCGCTGCAAACGACAGAGCGGCTTATATTTGGGTGCGGCTTATTTATGGACAAAAACCGAAATGTTTGCCAACACCCAGAGGTGCGGCTTATACTCAGTGCGGCTTGTATTCGTGAATTTACTGTAAGTTTATTTTGCTAAACTGTAATGTATCAATGTTTATTATCAATTTTCTGTCTCTAAATTATCTCTGATATAATTTCCGTATGTTAATAAAACATAATTGAATTATGCCACTTCCTGGAATATAGGGGGGGAAAGCACTATTCTCAGTAGCAGCTTTTTTCTACCAGTACTGTGGGTAGGAATGACACCTGTGTTGCATGATTTTATTTTTCCTACTGATCACAGCAGAACTACAAAAGAACATGGTCTGATGTAGACACCTTTGTTTTTTGGAGTAACACAGCATTTCTCTGAATGTTCACTAGAAGAAAATAACCTGTTTTCTTCTCTGTCAGACTTTCAACTTTCTGTTCTTGTAGGGTTAGTAAAAAATTAACATTTCCCCTACCTGCACAATGGGATCCTTCCCATCACCATTGCAGAGAAAGTTGATCATGATTTTACTCAACAGGAAGTACTTCCATCTAAAATGGATGGTGAAGCTGGTAGTACTACAGATTGAAGCAAGATGCTACTACTTCTTTAAGGAAAAGGTCCCTCGGCTTTTCCACTATGGCCTTTATTAGGTGGCGATGACTTGCTTTAAACAGACACTTCAGTGTTTTAGTGTAAAACCTCTGTAGCAGTAAGATTAGATCATCACAACCATGGATTTATCATACTTGTTGGAGTTGTGTTCAAAAAAGCACCTAAGGAGGGCAACCTCAGAAGGTCCTGACTACAGTGACCTGGTTTATATTTCACTTAGCTTGTTTTCACCGGTTACTTCAGCTCCAGGTGCAGCTCCAAGTGGTAACAATGGCTGATGGTACAATCTCCTACTGGAAGTTTAATCTGTATTTCAGAGAGATCTCCTCTTTTTCACAGGAGCACTAGTGCTCTAAGTAACTCTTTCTAAGCCTACAGGAGAAAACTCCTGATTCCTGGTTATTTCTCCTGCCCATTTTCCTGCTTCTGCTTACAAACTTGTCCTTGCCGAGGTACAAAATATGATTCAGGAGGGTTTTCCCTTACAGAAAAACTTCAATGAAGAGAAGAATGATTTTGGGGCTTTGGGTTAGTTATTACAGGCTCTTATCTTGGACAGCAGCTGAAATACTAACTTCATTTTTCTTTTAGTTAAAAGTCTAAATAATCCAATTATTTCTTCAACTTTGTGATGAAGGATGCTAAATGAACTTTGAAGCACTTGTTCAAGGACCACTAATATTTTTGCTTGAAAAGCATTTTTGAAAGTACAGTAATTTCACGATTAAAAGCCGCACCATTTTGACTAAAATTTTGGTCTGTACCCGGAAGTGTGGTTTGAATTTAGGAGTGGCTTATGTATGAACCATTTTCAGAAATTTTCAAACCCAGAAGTGAGAGCCCGCAGCGGCCCCAGCGACAGGGCGGCGCTGCCAATCTGAGCCCGTGATATTGCTCTGTATTTTTTTCGGTGTTTTTAGTCTTGTGCGGCTGCACGGCTGCCCTGCTCTCTGCCTGCCTGAGCAGCTGCCCTGCTCTCCACTCGCCCAAGCAGCTGAGCGGCTGCCCTGCTCTCCACTCGCCCAAGCAGCTGAGCGGCTGCCCTGCTCTCCACTTGCCCAAGCAGCTGCCCTGCTCTCCACTTGCCCAAGCAGCTGCCCTGCTCTCCGCTCACCCGAGCAGCTGAGCAGCTGCCCTGCTCTCCGCTCACCCAAGCGGTTGCCCAGCTGCCCAGCTGAGTGGCTATTTAAAGGTAGCGCGGATCCGTTGGAAATGCGTCTAAAATGACCACACTATTGTTTGTATCTTTTTCCGCTCGTAAATAAAACTTGCAGGGTACGCTGCCGCAGCTATTGTCTGTATCTTTTTTCACTTGGAAATAATGTTTCCAAGGTCGGCACCTGCCAGTAAACCCTGCGATCCTGCAATTCTGTTACTAATCGGCAACTTTGTGAAAGTTGCACGGGGATCCTCGCTGCGAACCAAAGTGCGGCTTACAATCAGGTGCGGCTTGTATATGGAGGAAAAACAAAACGTTGCTGACACCCCGGAAGTGTGGCTTATACTCAGTGCGGCTTGTAATCATGAAATTACTGTAATTTTCAGTGACAGGATAAAAAAGGTAAAAGTTGATGTTAAAGCACGCAGTCACAATAATTTAGCCTCCTAATGCAAAGCATGTTCCCTTATATGAAATGAGTTGTATAAGACTATTTTTAACTGGGTGCATAGACCTTAGGATCAGAAGGAGGATAGAAACTCTCTGAAAACAACAGTGAAAAATTAGTTTAAATAACTTTTTTTCATATATAAAAGTCAGTGGAAATTAAAAAAAATTCCATTTACAGGCCATAACTTTATACTGTTAGATTGCCAAGGCTGGATTGTCCCTTACAGAAATGTCCTAAAACTCAAATTGTATCAGTGGCATGCAATTTACAACTCTTCACATTGTACTGAAACTACTTGCTGATTACTTTTTCAGATCATATATGACACAGATCCTTTTGCTATCCACTTATCACTTGGCCTTCTGAAAGGTAATAATGATACACCAAGTTTGTAGAACAAACTTTGTAAGACAGCACAGAAAAATGGTTCCTGTATGTAGAGAACATTGCAGAATAAAGTATGAACCAATCCAAGATTTTCCTGAGAATTACAGTACACTTGGAAAGATTGATACATACGGATTCACAGCTCTTTATGGCATCACCAGTTAGTGCCATGGTGCATTTACAGTAGTTTCACGAATACAAGCCGCACGGATTATAAGCCGCACTCCCGGTGCCTCGACAATGTTGCTGTCTTTGTCAATAGATAAGCCGCACCCCGAATGTTAGCCGCACTTTCGTTCGTCGCGAGAATCCGTGTGCAGCTTTCACAAATTGGCCAATTAGTAACAGGATCGCGGCATAGCGGGCTTTACTGGCTCGGGGCGGGGCCAGGAAGGCTCGGCCCGCTCATGGTTGCCGACGGGGCCGGGTGGCCCAGCTCAGCGCCACGGCTCGGCGGGGCTGGCCGGGTGGTGCTGCAGCCGCCGCCGGGCTCGCTGGCCCCCCTCTCCCGTCAGCACCGCCCCGCTGCCGCGTTCGCTCGCCCGGCTGGCAGGGCTGCCGCCGCCGGGCTCGCCGCTCGCCCCGCTGCCGCTTTCGCTCGCCCCGCTGCGCGCCTCGCGAGCGCCGCGCCCGCCCCGCGCCGCGCCCGCCCCGCGCCGCGCCGGCGAGCGGCGGCGCTTTGGCGAGCGGCGGCGCGCGGCGGCGCTTTGGCGAGCGGCGGCGCTTTGGCAAGCGGTGGCGCGCGGCGGCGCTTTGGCGAGCGGCGGCGCTTTGGCGAGCGCCGCTTTCGCTCGCCCCGCCGGCTGGGCTGCCGCCGCCGCCACCAGGCTCGCCGGCCGCCCCCTCCCGTCTGCACCGCCGCCGTGTTTCCTCGCCCTGGCCGGCACTGCAGGCCCCCGCACCGCCGGGCTCCCCCACGCTGCTGGCCCCGATTCTGCTGGGCTTCCCCCGCTGCCAGGCAGCCCCACCCGCCGGCCTTCCTGCTTCTGCCATGCTCCCCTGCACTGCTAGCCCCAGTTCTCCCGGGCTCCCCCGCCATGCTGGCTCAGGCTCTGCCGCCCTCCCTGCCCCGCCCTGCTGGCTCAGGCTCAGTCGCCCGCCCCCCACACTGCTGGCCCCGCCTCTGCCAGGCTTTCCCACCTCAGCCGGGGCCGGCCGGGCTCCAGCTTGGCTTGGGGCTGCCGCGGGCTCTCACTTCCGTGTTGGCAGCTTTTAGAATTTTGTTAATAGATTAGCCGCCCCGGAATATTAGCCGCACTTCCGGGTTTCCACCAAAATTTTGGTCAAATTGGTGCGGCTTGTATTCGTGAAATTACTGTAATTCCCAGAGAAGGAAGAAATCCCAAATTGATCACAAAGCTTAAATGGCAACAAGAAACCAACCCATAACATCCTTTTGAAAATCCAGGCACTTACAGAAATTTTACACGGAGTGGTGGCATTACTGTGCCCTGGTAACACAGAACATGATAGTAAAGGCCCTTGTGCACTTTATCTTGCTGAGGAGCACCTTAGTTCCCAGAAGGCACAGTAGGCTTCTGCTCTGAAGCTATTCAGCATAACAGGATGAGAATCTGCCCTAGTTTCTTAATCAAACATAAAGAACTGTTCATATACTCAAACATAATTTTTACTCTGACTCATGAGTTATCTTAACATATCTAAATATACACATGAAAATCGGCTTTTTTGTTTTGGTAGAATATTTTTGTCTTGCAAGTTTTCTAATTTATCTGCCACCATGAGAAATATAGCTGTATAACCTCCAACAGTGAGTATCAAGTATTTCTATATTATAGTAAGGTTGCATACTTCTTTCATTTGAAATTAACTTTTCAGTTGTGGCAACAATAAATAAGTAGAGGATCATGATCTAAATCCATTATTCTGAATTACCAAGTGACTAGGAAAAGAGGATGCTATAAATTAGAATAAAGTTAATGAAGAACAGGACTAATCTGGGATTTTAGACAATAAGAATATAAAATACTGAGAATTTCCCAAATACTGTGAAATCCCCACAGAAATAAATAAAAGCAAAACATTTAGGGTTTGAAGGCTAAAATGCCTTCCCTTTTGTGAGGCTCCTCTTGGCAGAATTTGGAACAAAAATTTAGAGCTCTGTTAAACACTTGGTGAGGTTACATCTGGATTAAGAGATTGGGCTGAGCACTGATCCTCTGGCTGAAAGGCTTCCCAGAATTACATACGCAGTTTGGAATTAGATGCTAAACAAGGGTTTCTAGGTTTGTTTGGTTTTTTTTCCTTGATGGCAGACTAAGAGAGAAAGGACATAAAACATACAAAACTCCAAGTTTCAATGTAGGGTTAAAAGAGTGGCTGGGTTTCAAGCGATTTCAAAAGCTTCCTAATATTAACTTCCAATAACAGAATTCAGTTTCCCTAATAAATTATTAGCATATTTATTGCTCCTTGTTCTAGCATATAAATGAATCTAGTGGTCTCAATCACTTGAAAAGCCCAACATATGACAAAGCAAAATGTCAGGATTACTAGCTAATTGAGTATGAGTAAAGAAACCTTTCTGGTGATACTAATGATCATTACTAGCAATCAAAGTCCTAATCATAGCACAGTTATTTTAATATTGGGAATATCTTGATTGATGTCACAGACACAATTTTCTAAAAGAAAGTTTACTATTCTTCGACACATAGAGAATTTATTTTACGAATAAAAGCCTCTGAGTTGTTACACAGGCTGTCAGAACACTGCCTCTGTAGATTTTCATTTAATGGAAGAAACTGGTGAAGACCTTCCCAAGGAAAACATAGTTTTGACACAGACAGATAGACTTGTCTGACTGAAGGAAAAAATGTTTTGGGGAAAAAAACAAACAAAACTGAATGCTAGCAAAAAAACTCAAACATGCATTCATTTCGATGGCAAGCTCTAAAAAGATATTTTATTTTTAAAAATATATAAAATTCAGTATTTTTGATTCTCAGAACACATTCTTAACTCATACATATTTTCTTGGACTTTTAAATCCATTTATCAGAAAAAACAGGATCTAAATTCCAGACCAAGTACAGGAATATGGTACTGTGCCTTTAGAAATATCTACTTCCTCATATAGAAAATTATTTTTGTTGAAATAATTTGCATGTTTATGCAACATATACAACATCCAGAAAGGGGAAGTATACATGATGCAGTATAGTGAGTTCTAATCGAAATAAATTTAAAGATCAAATTTTTCAAGCCACATTCATGATTAACATTCAAGGATAAAATAAATAAATGGAAAGGCATCCTTAGAAATCTCAAAATACTTTAACTGTCTGCATCCCTCAAGGTTAAAGCTGTACATTCAGCTATTTATGTCAACAAATAGCACAGGGAAATTTTTTTTGCCGACAGAAACTTCATGTCAAAAAAAGGAATTAAATGATCTTTTTCATTGAGAAAAAAGCATGACAGCAAAAGAAAATGGCAAAAAGTCTCCTTATAATGTTTTGTGAAATTGCACAGGAGAAAAAATAGTCTTGATAGTACTTCAGGCAGAGATTTCTGAAATCTATATAGTACAGTGTTGTGGTAGGGCAAATTGTGGTAAAAAAAGGTGAAGGGTTTTAAACTACAAGAGAGGAGTTAAAGTAGATGTTGGAAAGAAATTATTTATGGTGAGGGTGGTGAGACGCTGGAACAGGTTTCCCAGAGAAGTTGTGGATGCCTGATCCCTGAAAGTGTTTAAGACCAGGCTGGATGGTGCTCTGAGCCATCTGGTCTAGTGCAAGGTGTCCCTGCCCATGGAAGAGGG
>NC_046238.1:14193569-14253264 GCF_009819885.2 Catharus ustulatus | reverse complement strand
CCACAGCTTTTATCCCTCCAGGCACAATGAGATAAGGCCAAGTCATTTAGACCTAATTCTTTGAAACAAAGCTGAGATTTTTAGGAATCTAAGGATGAATCCCCCCTATTATTCCATTGGCAGTAATGGTGTCACACCTTTGTAAGTCCCACCAGCTGAGCAAGGGGCTGGGCCTGCAGGAGGAGGCACATGCCCAGATTGTTCTTTGGGGACAAATGCTGTGTTTGCAACACCAAACCAATGTAAAGAACATTGTGTGAGGGATTTCATATAGACAAAAATGGACAGAATGGAACAAACTATTGTTTATTGAACAAGACAGCTTATGTCTTAAGAAAGACAAAAAGAAAAAAGATGGAGCATAGTGAACTACACCCAACCCAACCTCTTATATTTACTGATAAATCTAATACTAATACATTTTTAATACTACAAATGAATCTTAGCTACTCAATTGAGAAATGCCTATCTAGTCAAACAAACAGCAGTATACAGAACCCTAAAAATTTAAGGAAAAATCTTATTTCTATTTAGTTCTCTTGAAGGGTTGCTCTTGCTAGCCCTGAACAACTGAGAAGCTAATTTGTTCTTTTGTTCTTAGAAAGAGGCTCTGCTTCCTTCTGTGGGCGATGTCTTCTCCTGTGTGTATTCCTTTTCTTCATGGTTGTAAACATCCTGGAAGATTGGAAACAAAGCATCCATTGTTCATTCAATACAAATCAATAAAGCAAGCTCCCAGATTTCCATTTCTCTATGACTTTCTGTCTTTGCAGGCTGTGACACCCTTGTCAATTGATCAGCAACAAGAATCTTTCTTGTTTCAGTTGCTTCCAATTTCTTCCTCTTTTCCCTTCATCCTATTTTGAATTCCACCAGCCTCATCAAACCAAGCTTTGGTGTGCCTATTCCCGCTTGTGTGAATTGTGACTTGCTGGGGCACGGCAAGGTTTCATTCTGAATGCTGGGGTTTAACTGAGCTGTTTGTGTTTAAAGTGGGCAGTGACCACGTTGAGCACGGCTGCGAGGGGCCATCCTCCAAATGTCCTGGGCTTGCCCTTTGGTGCCTGTGCAGAGGGTCAGCCTGTGTCAGTGCAGAGGGCCAGGCTGTGAGCACCAGAGGAAGAAGTTGCGCACCGTTGGCACTGCCCGCACGGGAAGGAGTGGCTGGGCCGGTTGGCAGCAGGGACACTCCGCGGTGCGGGACCCCTTGCAGCTTCTCTTCCCTGTCTCCCCTTGCTCCTTTCTGGGAAGACTTTTGCTCCTCTTTGCTTTGCTCACAGTCTGGAAATCAAAGAATCGTGATCAATTTTTCCTTCCTCTCATAAAGCTGGAAATCAGAGCGTCCAGTGCAAAAGTCTCTTGGCCTAAGCAAATTCTTCCAGATCCTGAAGAGCTAGGAAAATCCTTGGGTTTGGTGGTGGGCAGCGGCGGGGTACCAACAGAGCACCTTGGAGGAAAAAACACCTCCTTTCTAATGCCCAGAGAGCTGGGATAAATATGGGAATATCTGGGGTTCTCCATTTCTTATTTCTACCTCTCTGCCTAATACCTCTTTATGCCTACTTTTCCTCCACCAAGATCTAAGGAATGGGCTTTCAATTCTGTTCAATTAGTGAAGGTACATGGTTACCCTGTGTCTACTCCCCAAAATGATCTCTCTGTGAATGAAATTCCCGTTTGCCGTTAAGGAAACTTTGAGCGGAGCCACAGCATTGGTTGTGGGGAGTATGCTGGGATGTTACAATAGATCCTGGAAAATCTGCGGCATCTCTGTGAGCACAGCCAGGATTGATCGTCTTAGAAAGCAGTGGGAAGTGAAGGATCTGATTAGAATCAGCAAGGGTAGCAGGCCTTGAGAAAGCAGCCTATAGGGAATCAAAGCCCATTTTGGTGGAGGTGCTGCTTTGTTGGGTCAAAGGTCTGCTCCAGAATTCCCTGTTTCAGAGCAGCAGCACAACGAAGCTGTGGGCAGCATTTGCTGTGCCTTTCCCAGGACATGGGACGATGTGATCCTGACAGAGTGGCGTCTCGCATGGCTCACCAGCCGATTTTGTCCCCTTCTCCCACTTTCTTGACCCTCCCTTACTTCTTTTTTTCTTGCCACTCACCTGAGCAAAAGTCCGCACAAGTTTCTGTTCTTTTTTGCAGGAGTAGCAGTACTCCACACACTGTGCCACAAACTTACTCTGCATCTGTTGTGAAGAGAAAAAGGAGGAATCTGAAATGGCTATCCTGTAGATTGCGTTGGAGAAAAAGTAGAGTATGAGACAAACGAGAAAGTAAAATCATGATGTAAGTTGAGTAGGGTGTAAAATGAAATCAGTAGGTAGTAAAAGAGGAGTTCTAGAATGTAGAAAGCCGTGTTATGCTTTGTAAATCTGTCCTAGTTTGGAGGACAGGTGTCTGCTAAGACAGGCAGGAGCCTCTCTTTGAAATGGAGAATGTAAACCTCCTCCCTCCAAACTACTATAATTTTGAAATTGAGGGGCTCTCAGGCAAAGATATGGGAATTAGGAATAACAGTTCTTTACTAAGAAAATTAAAATAGAAATACAATACTACAAAGAACAAACCCCAAACCCTGACAAAGTCAGAATTCAACCTGACACCCTGTCAGGCAGGGTGTTGGTAGCAGTCCCATTAAATGGTAGCTACAGTCCCCTTGCAGTGACAGATGTGGTTCAGTTGCAGCAGTGCTCCTGTAGAGGGGTGCAGTTCCCCTCTGAAGGTCCACTGATGATGTGGAGAAGTCAGGTTTTCTTCTGGAGTCCAGTGGGAAAAAAAGGCTACTTGGTGTCCCAAAATCTCAGTTTTAATCTTGGTAGGAAAGGCTTGGTTCTCCCTCCTGGTTGGAGCATCTTCCAATGGGATGAAGTAATTTTATCAGTCACACAGTGGGACTCAATGGGCCATTAGCAGAAAATGACTCTTTGGAGGAAGGATGGTTATGAAAAGATAAAGAACACTGCCCCATCTGGTGTCAGTGGATGGCCCATTAGCAGAATATCTCCCACAGAGATAAGGGTCACTGGCCCACCTGGTCACAACAGATGGTGATAGAATAGATACTTTTGGTCATATCCTATATTGCAACCCAAGACACTGAGGGGATGGGAAAAGTTCTAGAATCTGTGGTACAGTGGGGTTTTTTTCAGCAAAATCCCATTGGCCTCTAAAAGTATTTAACTGTATCTCTGTCCTTACAATCTGAGAGATGTTTGAAAACCATACAGCCAATTCTGTGCTGTCTACTCAATTGCAGACATCTGGGAGTATTTGATAAAGATGGGTCTCCAAGGACCATTTTGTAAAATAAGATTTTACCTCTCTTTTGCTGTATAATCTAAGTGGGCATTGAACACCCCTATATGTAAGGTAGATCCAATAAGTGGTAAAAAGCTAGACCCTCAAAGAAACATTTTGAAAGCAGATAGCTAAAGAGCACAGAAAACCATCAGTATTTCTGAGAGACTGTGCAGACCAACTAAAATAGTCACAAAATCTTTCAAAAAACTTTTAAAAAACTGAAGAATCTCCTGTATTTCTGCCATGGTAACTCTCTTTCAGGTCTTTGTCATCCTGCTGAATTGGTGTGCTTGGTTTTTATGAAGGAAAAAACCTGGGGAAAACATAAAGCCCTCTCTTGCAAATAGAGCTATTCCAAGCACCAGCTGAGCGTCACAGCCTGGAGGTGAACGTCCTTCCCGGGCACCAGTCCGGCAATGGCAACAGCATCTACAGCTGCCAGCCATGGAGAGCCCGTGCTGCCCACAGCAGAATGACCTGGGCAGCAAGGGCACAAAGATGACTTGCCCCTCAGCAGAAGATATCGAGCTTGTGCAAAAGACAGCTCTAATGGATACCCTTCCAGTGATTGTGAAGATCCTGGAGGAAGTCCAGTTCATAGCAATGTGGTTCAGGAAACAAGACGAGGGTGAAGAGATCTGCAGTGAGTGGAAGTTTGCAGCTTCTGTCATAGACAGATTATGTCCGGTTGCATTTACCCTTTTTGCCATCATTTGCACATTTAAAATACTCATGTCTGCTCCAAATTTTATAGAAGTTGTTTCAAAGGATTTTGCATAAGGTTTTCCAAGATGACCATGATAATCAAAAAGTGAGTATTGCCAGTAATTTTACTAGATAATTTAACTGAAATAGAAAAGTGTACTTCTATGTGCCAACATACAGAGAAGGGGATTAAAATAATTTCAGGACATAATTATTCCTGATGTTAGTGATTGTAGTTACTGAATAGTAAATATATTGAACTCTGTTACTTATTCCATTGACTAGCGCCACGTGTACTTAGGTCATGATCTCTGATAAGTCATAGACAAGAATTCAATACATGAAAATGTTACAATATATTTATTACAAGTTAACACTAGTATCAATGTCTTACTTTGAATTTGTGAACTTTTGGATATTGTTCATTTAAATTATCATTGAAGACTATAGGTTTTGCATCATTTTGTTGTTCTCAGTATGTCTGTGTTTTATAATTACTGTTTGATGTGGCTGTGACATGCACTTCTCAGATTTGGAAGATGTATCTCCACAGTCTCATGATGGTGTATATTGTATTTGCAAAAATAAACTGTCAGCATATTAGCTCAAGCTAGCAGAATGACTGGATTGCTTTCTTGGTAACTTTGTTACAAACGTATCTTTCCCAGAAAATCACTTTGGTTTTTTTTGTTGTTGTTGTTTTTTGTTTTTTCTTTTAATTAGGAAATATTGATTGTGGCATTGGAAAGAGAATTCTTTCTCCTTGATGACAATCATATATACAATTTATAATGCTTGCTTAACTGTTTCTGTCACTTTGAAATTCTACTTAATTTAAAATACCACTGCTCTCTTGGAGGACAGTTGTCAGCCTTAATACTGACTAACTCTGTGCAATTAGGGCAGAATTGTGTGTCTCCGTAATATCTAGGAAATGGTCCACAGATTTAATTTGGCTCATATTTCTTATCTAGTCTATACACTAAAGTAAAGTTTTTTTAAAATTCTATTAGTACAGTCTCCTTTCCATGTGGTCACTATGCTTTGTTAAAAGAAGTGTATAAAAGACTAAGTTTATTTTGCTAAACTGTAACGTATCAATGTTTATTATCAATTTTCTGTCTCTAAATTATCTCTAATATAATTTATATATGTTAATAAAACATAATTGAGTTATGACACTTCCTGGAATATAGGGGGGGAAAGCACTATTCTCAGTAGCAGCTTTTTTCTACCAGTACTGTGGGTAGGAATGACACCTGTGTGGCATGATTTTATTTTTCCTACTGATCACAGCAGAGCTACAAAAGAACATGGTCTGATGTAGACACCTTTGTTTTTTGGAGTAGCACAGCATTTCTCTGAAAGTTCACTAGAAGAAAATAACCTGTTTTCTTCTCTGTCAGACTTTCAACTTTCTGTTCTTGTAGGGTTAGTAAAAAATTAACATTTCCCCTACCTGTCCAATGGGATCGTTCACATCACCATTGCAGAGAAAGTTGATCATGATTTTACTCAACAGGAAGTACTTCCATCTAAAATGGATGGTGAAGCTGGTAGTACTACGGATTGAAGCAAGATGCTACTACTTCTTTAAGGAAAAGGTCCCTCGGCTTTTCCACTATGGTCTTTATTAGGTGGTGATGACTTGCTTTAAACAGACACTTCAGTGTTTTAGTGTAAAACCTTTGTAGCAGTAAGATTAGATCATCACAACCATGGATTTATCATACTTGTTGGAGTTGTGTTTAAAAAAGCACCTAAGGAGAGCAATCTCAGAAGGTCCTGACTACAGTGACCTGGTTTATATTTCACTTAGCTTGTTTTTACTGCAGCTCCAAGTGGTAACAATGGCTGATGGTACAATCTCCTACTGGAAATTTAATCTGTATTTCAGAGAGATCTCCTCTTCTTCACAGGAGCACTAGTGCTCTAAGTAACTCTTTCTAAGCCTACAGGAGAAAACTCCTGATTCCTGGTTATTTCTCCTGCCCATTTTCCTGCTTCTGTTTACAAACTTGTCCTTGCCGAGGTAAAAAATATGATTCAGGAGGGTTTTTCCTTACAGAAAAACTTCAATGAAGAGAAGAATGATTTTGGAGCTTTGGGTTAGTTATTACAGGCTCTTATCTTGGACAGCAGCTGAAATACTAACTTCATTTTTCTTTTAGTTAAAAGTCTAAATAATCCAATTATTTCTTCAACTTTGTGATGAAGGATGCTAAATGAACTTTGAAGCACTTGTTCAAGGACCACTAATATTTTTGCTTGAAAAGAATTTTTGAAAGTACAGTAATTTCACGATTACAAGCCGCACCATTTTGACTAAAATTTTGGTCTGTACCTGGAAGTGTGGCTTGAATTTAGGAGTGGCTTATGTATGAACCATTTTCAGAAATTTTCAAACCCGGAAGTGAGAGCCCGCAGTGGCCCCGGCGACAGGGCGGCGCTGCCAATCTGAGCCCGTGATATTTCTCTGTATTTTTTTCGGTGTTTTCAGTCTTGTGCGGCTGCACGGCTGCCCTGCTCTCTGCCTGCCCGAGCAGCTGCCCTGCTCTCCGCTCACCCAAGCAACTGCCCTGCTCTCTGCTCACCCAAGCAGCTGAGTGGCTGCCCTGCTCTCTGCTCGCCCAAACAGCTGCCCTGTTCTCCGCTCACCCAAGTAGCTGAGCGGCTGCCCTGCTCTCCACTTGCCCAAGCAGCTGCCCTGCTCTCCGCTCACCCGAGCAGTTGAGCAGCTGCCCTGCTCTCCGCTCGCCCAAGCGGCTGCCCGGTTGCCCAGCTGAGTGGCTATTTAAAGGCAACTCGGATCCATTGGAAATGCTTCTAAAATGACCACACTATTGTTTGTATCTTTTTCCGCTCGTAAATAAAACTTGCAGGGTACGCTGCCGCAGCTATTGTCTGTATCTTTTTTCACTTGGAAATAATGTTTCCAAGGTTGGCACCTGCCAGTAAACCCCGCGATCCTGCAATTCTGTTACTAATTGGCAACTTTGTGAAAGTTGCACGGGGATCCTCGCAGCAAACCAAAGTGCGGCTTACAATCAGGTGCGGCTTGTATATGGAGGAAAAACAAAACGTTGCTGACACCCCGGAAGTGTGGCTTATACTCAGTGCGGCTTGTAATAATGAAATTACTGTAATTTTCAGTGACAGGATAAAAAAGGTAAAAGTTGATGTCAAAGCACGCAGTCACAATAATGTAGCCTCCTAATGCAAAGCATGTTCCCTTATATGAAATGAGTTGTATAAGACTATTTTTAACTGGGTGCATAGACCTTAGGATCAGAAGGAGGATAGAAACTCTCTGAAAACAACAGTGAAAAATTAGTTTAAATAACTTCTTTTCATATATAAAAGTCAGTGGAAATAAAAAAAAATTCCATTTACAGGCCATAACTTTATACTGTTAGATTGCCAAGGCTGGATTGTCCCTTACAGAAATGTCCTAAAACTCAAATTGTATCAGTGGCATGCAATTTACAACTCTTCACATTGTACTGAAACTACTTGCTGATTACTTTTTCAGATCATATATGACGCAGATCCTTTTGCTATCCACTTATCACTTGGCCTTCTGAAAGGTAATAATGATACACCAAGTTTGTAGAACAAACTTTGTAAGACAGCACAGAAAAATGGTTCCCGTATGTAGAGGACATTGCAGAATAAAGTATGAACCAATCCAAGATTTTCCTGAGAATTACAGTACACTTGGAAAGATTGATACATACGGATTCACAGCTCTTTATGGCATCACCAGTTAGTGCCATGGTGCATTTAATTCCTAGAGAAGAAATCCTAAATTGATCACAAAGGTTAAATGGCAACAAGAAACCAACCCATAACATCCTTTCAAAAATCCAGGCACTTACAGAAATTTTACACGGAGTGGTGGCATTACTGTGCCCTGGTAACATAGAACATGATAGTAAAGGCCCTTGTGCACTTTATCTTGCTGAGGAGCACCTTAGTTCCCAGAAGGCACAGTAGGCTTCTGCTCTGAAGCTATTCAGCATAACAGGATGAGCATCTGCCCTAGTTTCTTAATCAAACATAAAGAACTGTTCATATAATCAAACATAATTTTTACTCTGACTCATGATTTATCTTAACATATCTAAATATACACATGAAAATCGGCTTTTTTGTTTTGGTAGAATATTTTTGTCTTGCAAGTTTTCTAATTTATCTGCCACCATGAGAAATACAGCTGTATAACCTCCAACAGTGAGTATGAAGTATTTCTATATTATAGTAAGGTTGCATACTTCTTTCATTTGAAATTAACTTTTCAGTAGTGGCATCTATAAATAAGTAGAGGATCATGATCTAAATCCATTATTCTGAATTACCAAGTGACTAGGAAAAGAGGATGCTATAAATTAGAATAAAGTTAATAAATTAGAATAAAGTTAATGAAGAACAGGACTAATCTGGGATTTTAGACAATAAGAATATAAAATACTGAGAATTTCCCAAATACTGTGAAATCCCCACCGAAATAAATAAAAGCAAAACATTTAGGGTTTGAAGGCTAAAATGCCTTCCCTTTTGTGAGGCCCCTCTTGGCAGAATTTGGAACAAAAATTTAGAGCTCTGTGGTGAGGTTACATCTGGATTAAGAGATTGGGCTGAGCAGTGATCCTCTGGCTGAAAGGCTTCCCAGAATTACATACGCAGTTTGGAATTAGATGCTAAACAAGGGTTTCTAGGTTTGTTTGGTTTTTTTTCCTTGATGGCAGATTAAGAGAGAAAGGACATAAAACATACAAAACTCCAAGTTTCAATGTAGGGTTAAAAGAGTGGCTGGGTTTCAAGTGATTTCAAAAGCTTCCTAATATTAACTTCCAATAACAGAATTCAGTTTCCCTAATAAATTATTAACATATTTATTGCTCCTTGTTCTAGCATATAAATGAATCTAGTAGTCTCAATCACTTGAAAAGCCCAACATATGACAAAGCAAAATGTCAGGATTACTAGCTGATTAAGTATGAGTAAAGAAACCTTTCTGGTGATAATAATGATCATTACTAGCAATCAAAGTCCTAATCATAGCACAGTTATTTTAATATTGGGAATATCTTGATTGATGTCACAGACACAATTTTCTAAAAGAAAGTTTACTATTCTTCGACACATAGAGAATTTATTTTATGAATAAAAGCCTCTGAGTTGTTACACAGGCTGTCAGAACACTGCCCCTGTAGATTTTCATTTAATGGAAGAAACTGGGGAAGACCTTCCCAAGGAAAACATAGTTTTGACACAGACCAGATAGACTTGTCTGACTGAAGGAAAAAATGTGTTGGGGAAAAAAACCAAACAAAACTGAATGCTAGCAAAAAAACTCAAACATGCATTCATTTCGATGGCAAGCTCTAAAAAGATATTTTATTTTTAAAAATATATAAAATTCAGTATTTTTGATTCTCAGAACACATTCTTAACTCATACAGACATTATATTTTCTTGGACTTTTAAATCCATTTATCAGAATAAACAGGATCTAAATTCCAGACCAAGTACAGGAATATGGTACTGTGCCTTTAGAAATATCTACTTCCTCATATAGAAAACTATTTTTGTTGAAATAATTTGCATGTTTATACATCTACAACATCCAGAAAGGGGAAGTATACATGATGCAGTATAGTGAGTTCTAATCAAAATAAATTTAAAGATCAAATTTTTCAAGCCACATTCATGATTAACATTCAAGGATAAAATATATAAATGGGAAGGCATCCTTAGAAATCTCAAAATACTTTAACTGTCTGCATCCCTCAAGGTTAAAGCTGTACATTCAGCTATTTATGTCAACAAATAGCACAGGGAAATTTTTTTTTCCGACAGAAACTTCATGTCAAAAAAAGGAATTAAATGATCTTTTTCATTGAGAAAAAAGCATGACAGCAAAAGAAAATGGCAAAAAGTCTCCTTATAATGTTTTGTGAAATTGCACAGGAGAAAAAATAGTCTTGATGGTACTTCAGGCAGAGATTTCTGAAATCTGTATAGTACAGTGTTGTGGTAGGGCAAATTGTGGTAAAAAAAGGTGAAGGGTTTTAAACTACAAGAGAGAAGTTAAAGTAGATGTTGGAAAGAAATTATTTATGGTGAGGGTGGTGGGACACTGGAACAGGTTTCCCAGAGAAGTTGTGGATGCCTGATCCCTGAAAGTGTTTAAGACCAAGTTGGATGGTGCTCTGAGCCATCTGGTCTAGTGCAAGGTGTCCCTGCCCATGGAAGAGGGGTTCCAACACATACCATTCCATGATCCTATGATTCCACGGTTCAATGATCCTAGGTAAGTACACACTAATGTAACCTATCACTCAGCATCCTAGCAAAGGTTTAGATTTCCTCTTTTGTGCACTCAAACCTTCACTTTCCAGCACAAAAAAAAGAAGGATTTGAACAGAAAAATGGAGTTTCAAACCAAACCTGGTCATTGGCAGGTACTTCCTCTGATTATGGAATTGCTGAATTCTACATAAGCAGATCAGCTGCACAATTCCTCTGCACTTCCAAATAACTCTCAAACCAATAGATTGATTTTGATAAATGAGAAATCGGTGACTGTGTGCTGTTGTTTAAACCCAACCAGCGAGCAAGCAGCACACACAGCCATTCTCGTTCAATGCCCCACCAGCAGGCTGGACTGTGCAGAGAATTGGAAGGGTAAAAGCTGGAAAACTCACAGGTGGAGAACAATTCCATTGCACAGGTGTCTCTGTTTAAAGGGACAGTATTGCCAGGAAAAGGAAATTCAGGAACTCTCAGGCAAAAAAGGTATAGGTTGGGAATAACAGTTCTTTACTGATATATTTATAAGACAAACAAAAACAGCATCAGCTATATGAAAGAAAAAAACCAGTGACAGAACAGAACGGAATTCAGTCCCAGTCCCTTTTTTCAGTCACCGATGGCTCTCTGATGGAGCAGGGCAGGCGGCTTCTTAGTCGCAGCTGCTGCAGGAGCAGGGGGGCGAGGTGGCGGCACCGCCCCAGGTGGGAGAAAGAGTGAGGGAAGAACTTGCTCACCGTGGGCGTCCCAGTTCCCAGTTGTTCAGAGGAAGCAGGAAAGCTTTAGCAGTCCGAATCCAAGAAGCCTGATCCCAACCATGGAGAAAGGAACCTCTCTCCTCCAGTTCGGCCGGCAAGCTGCGAGAGTTCTCCTACTCCGAGTGTCCTCCTACGAATGCAGAAGGCATGTGCACAAGCAAAAACCCCAAAGAAAACTCACTCACCATTTCCTGTGGGCAGGTGTTCTGCGTCTCCAGGACAGCAGGGCCCCCTCAAGCCTCACAGGGACTTGGCAAGACACATGCCATAACTCCAAACGTCCCATCCTTCTTCCTTCTTGAAACACTGAGCAGGATGTCAGATGCTCTGCAAGGGCTCTTTGGCCACTTGGGTTCCCCTGCCCTGGCTGTGTCTCCTCCCAGCCTGGCACGCAGGGTGACCCCAGGCAGCTCTGTCTGGGCGGCTCCTTCCCTTGTGCTGCATGCCCAACTGACACAGGCTGTGGCTCACACAGGTCAAACCGCCTAAGTTTTCACTCTCTCGTCTTGGCCTTAGTTCCCCTGGCAGGACTCGTGTTCCCGCTGGACACTCACCTGTGCCTGAGCCTGTGGAGAAGCCTGGCTGCCTCTCCCTCTGCCCAGAGCAACACAGACACTCCCAATTTTTCCCAGGAGCTGCAACACAAGCACGGCCGCAGCAGCATCCCCAGCAGTGACAACGCTGCTCTGCTCCCTTTTGCCTTACTCTGCTCCTGTCTTCACAGATAAAAGCCTGTATCTCCAAAGGATCTTGTGGCCTGGAGGCAATGAAGGGAGAAGACCTCTGCCCACTTCCGAACTGTCCCAAGGCCCATCCCTGGGTCTTGCCAAGTTTTAAAAACAGCTGACCATGAAGAAGCAAATTTAGGGCTTGTTCACAGGCTCACAGAACAAAGGGAAGCTTCCAAACACAGTGAAGGTTTTATAGTATTTATTTGGACTATCAATCTAAAGAAATTACCAACAACAATGGCCTCTTGCAGGACTGGTATCTCTGTTGGCCAGATACTGATGCACTTCCATGATCAAAGGTGTCAGGCTGGAGGTCGGCTTGGCTGAGGTTACAAACGGATGCTGCCCAAAGAGAAAAAGAAGAAATGAACTTCTACTTCCCTCATAGGCTGATACAGCCTTTCTCTGCCTGCCAGAAAGGTACAGAAATGAGGGCATTCTCTGCACCTCTGTCTCCACGTCCAGGGCCCTGCTAGCACAGGCCAACGTGGCTCACAATCCCACAAACGCATGAAGCCAGATGTCTTCAGCTTCAGGAGATTTGGTCCAGGTGACCTTGAAAGGCTCCTCCCAAGCCATGGCAGGCCAGCACTCTCCTTGCTTTTCCTTTGAAAAGCCCCCAGACTGGAGATTCTTTGGAGCAGGGCCCATCTGATGCCGCACACTTGAGCAGAGGAGGAGCCCCTGGCAGCGGGCAGCTGGCACAGCCTGCAGCCACTTTGCCTTTTACCTGCAGAAGTTCCTGGGCAGACCAGCGCCTGTCCTCGTCTATCTCCAGGCAGCAGTGCAGAAAGTCTCGCAGCCAAGCGGACTGCTGCCTGGGTGTCCGCAGCTTTGGGGTGCCCCTGGTGATTATCAGCTGTTGAAACTAGAGAAGAAGGCAACGCCACACTCTACCTGTCTCCTTCGCACCCAAAACTGCCCAGCCACACCCCACTGGACAAGCTCCTACTCTCCAGTGGCACTTTCCTCCCTGCCAGAGGGTGGCGGGTGCCTTTCCTACCCCAACAAAGAGAACCCAAAGCCAGAAGAAACCAAAACCAGTTCAATGTGCAAAGGCTCCTGCCTTGAGCCCTGATTCAATTGGCTGAGGGAAATAGGAGCAACTCCATCAGCAAAAGCACACTTTGCTTCTGTGAGGACTGACACCAGCTCTACAGCCCATTTGGAAGAGGGACTTTGGTCTTACTCTGCTATTCCCAAGGATTCTTCCAAACAGTGCAGCTCAGCGCTACTCACTGCTCCCTTAAGGCAAAGCTTCCATCGAGCAAAGGGCATCATCATTTTTAAGGGCTCTTCACAATTCAACTGGCAAGGGGAAAAAACAGGGCAAGAAGCACAAGAGACTATGCAGCCCACAAACTATGGCCTTCAGGTGTTACCAAGCTTCCCAGGCAGAAGAATGGGGGCAGATTTGCTTAGAGTGACAGGAGGAAGTGGGAGAGAAGTTGCAGCGCACCGTGCAGGAGCTTTCCATCCCGTAAGGAGGCACTCCTTCCACCATCTCAAAGCCCACGATGCCAAAGGACCAGATGTCCACTTTGGGGCCAGTAGGGCTTCCTGGTGAAAATTTCTGGCGCCATCCAGTATGTCGTGCCGACAGCTGATCTCCGTTTGCTCTGCTCAGCCGTCAGCTGAGCAGCAAGACCAAAATCAGCTGAGGAGAAAAAAACACTCTGATCAAGCCAGCGTGAATTAGGAAAGCAAACAAAAGAATTCCCCACTCTGCCAATGGCCAAGAAGGCAGCGTGCAATCCAGCTGCAAAAGGGGCCATCCTGGCATTCCTTAGGCCTGCTGCTGAGGGAATATGCGATTGGCCACTTGGCAAAAGCCCCCAGTTTCCCACAGTGGCTTCCCCTGAAGCTTGAGACTGTAGTTGCCTTGCTTAGGCAAGGGACACACACAAGCCAAAGCCCCTCCCGACACCTTCTTCCCTGCCACACCCCCTTGTGCCTGTGCTCTGCGCTTGCAGCAGGGCAGCCTGCACTGCCACAGGCACCGCTCTTGGGAACTGGCAGTCGCTCAAAGGCACCCCCAGCCCTCAGCCCAGCACAGCTGAGCCTGGCCAACAACACCCACCCAACTTGACAGATCCGTCCAAGCCCAGGAGAATGTTGTGGCTTTTGATGTCTCGGTGGATGACTTGCTTGGAGTGAAGGAAAGCCAGGCCTTGCAGGCACTGAGGGAGGAAAAAGAAACATGAGCCTAGGAGTCCCACATCAGATTTCATCCCACAAGCAGGGAAGCGGCACATCTGCAAGACTGACTTGCTGGGGGAATGTGAGCCATGGCAGGAAAGGCTGCTGGCAAGGGCAAGAGTTTGCTGCTCCAACACGAGGACTGCAGTGCCTTTCTAAGTGGGGCTGGCTTCACTTTGGAAAGAGAAAGGGCACTTGTTCCCCTGGCCAGCGCCCTGCAAACGCAGACTGAAGGAGCACTGCCACAGTGGCTGTGCTCTCTCCAGCCAGACAACAGCAGATGCTTTTGCCAATCCCACTTTGGGTGCAAGGTTCTCCTTTGAGGCTGAGCTCTGTGAGAGTCCTGTGAGTCTCTCTTAGTTTTTGCCACTCGGTTCACATTGTGGCACCAGCACGTTTGCTCTTACGGGGACAGAATGCAGTGCCTGCAGGATGCAGGCAGGTGTATAGTGAGGCAAACACAAACAAACACACTAGAAGAAGGACCTGCATACTGGAAGGCACTTCAGATGCTCTTGCTCCTGCCAGTTGTGAGAGAGAGGCAGAAAGAAAGCTGGGAAGGTGAAATCAATCCTCTCCTTACCACCCATCCCACCCAAGCCACAGGAAGCACAAGTGCCGTCCCTTACCTCCCGAGAGACAACTGCTATCTCTCCTTCTTCCATGCTGGCCTCTGTGATGACATCGTATAAGGAACCTCCGTCCATGTATTCCATCACAAGCCAGAGTTCCCCGTGCACCAGGTAGCTGAAAGGAGGAAACAACAGCCTGGATAATGAATGTGCCTGCACGACCTGATGGATTCTTGTTTCCGTCTCTCTCTCCAAGGAAGACAGGAGGAAGGGAATAGTCATTCACTAGGCTCTACAGGGCTTGATCTCTGTGCAGTCTGAAAGACTGCTTGGAATCCACACCAATGCAACAGGCCAAGGGAAATAGAGTCTACGGGGATTTGTCAGCACTTCAGAAGCTTGGGAAAAAACCAAACAAACCATCAAACCTCAAAGCAAACAAGGAAACATGGAGGGAGCGCAGGAACTTTGAGGCTGTTGGCTCAGTAAAAGAGGCCCAAGTCCTGGTCTTTGAAAGCACACTTTAAACTAGGTATGCCGGGAAAGATAAACGCAGCCCCAATGCAATCTCCTCCCAAGATGCTGTAGATCAGCCCAGAAACAGGAATGAACAGCTCCACCCTCTGCCAGCAGCTAAAGGAGGGATTGAACCTCTGGCTTGAAAGAGGTGAGTGACCCTTCACAGCACAAGAGCAGAACCACTCGCCTGTCTACGTAGTTCACTATGTTGTTGTTCTTATTGTCACGCATGACCTGGATTTCCTTCACACATAGTTTGTTGCTGTTAGTCTTGCAGGAGACTGATTATCTTTATGGCCACCTAAAACGACATGGGAAAGCATGAAGCAAAGAAGTCTGACACAGGACCGCATAGGGAACTTGGAGGGCATGATCATTACTCCAGCAGCCACAGGCATTCTCCACTGCAAAACAACAAAGCAAACTCTTACAGACGTGACAGATAAAATACCACCCTAAAAACATCCTGCCCGTTATCCCCGCAAAGAAACACAACCCTACAGATGCTATGGGAAAAACGCCATGATGATGAGTATATCATGAAGAACACCTCCACAAAAGACAACTCCTGCACTTCGTGACTCTAGGAATTTTCATTTTGCTCCACTAAAACACTTTCCTTCACACCACTGACATTGCATTCGTGCCTGACTGTAAAAAGAAGCAAGCCAAGCCTTGATCCTCTAGTGATATGCACCGGGCTCTGAGTGGGGCTTAGGCCCTTGACAGACTCCTTGCAGACCACTCTCTCGCAGCACAGTTGCCAAGGGCAGCACTGCAGATGGCTATGGAACTATCAGCGCAATTCCCATGCATTTGCTAATGACCAGAAATGAGAACTCGTGAAGCCTGAGCTGCAGCCCCAAAGAGCAGTGTTATTTTCTAGGACACCAGCTTGACACTAAGAGCCAGCTAGCAGCTCCTCCTCTGAAAGACACCCCTTGGCCTCCTTGCATTCCTTGCAGCAGCTGAGAAGGACAAAATCTGCCCCCTGCACTGGATTTGGCAGGCAGACACTGCTCTGCACTTCATTTGCCTCTGCAGCAAAGCTCTAGTGGAGAGTCAAAGCTCAGGCACAGTTCACAGCAGAGGGGAGGGCACTCGAGAGCTGCAGAAGCTGCAGCACTGCTTGACGCTTACCTTTTCTCCTGTGGCAGTGTCCACTGCCGTGCACACAGTGCCGAAACCCCTAGGAAGAAAGGAGCAGCGGAGAAAGGAGAAGTCTGTTAGTCCCTGCAGGTGCGAGGTGCTGCAGGTCCAACAGGGAAAAAACGTCCTGGGACAAACAGCAAATGCCCCACAACAGATTCTGCTCTGGCTCTTTTTCCCATTTCTCCTTCTGTAGCTGTGCATGGGTGGGGTTTTTCCAGAGCCACACATGCCTGTTGCGCCTGTTCACCTCTCTCCTTGGCATCTACCTACCAAACTCAGGCACCAGCGCACAGGCCTTTGGAGAAGCATGAAGCCATGCAACAGCCATGGGAGGAAAGCCATTTCCAGTCAGCAGAGCTGGCTTTCAACAGGGAACAGCTTGGTGGATTCTTTGGACCAAGGGCCTAAACCCCACAGGACCCATTTGGTGTCTGCCATCAGGCAGACAATGCCTTTTCCTCTCAAGCACATTGGCATTGGGCATTCCCCTAAGTTTTGACTTTTGCCACCTCAGCTACAAAAGAGCTGCATCTTTCATTTCTGATTTTGGCTTCTAGACTAGGTGGTGGTCATCCTGAGCACTGAATCTTCTTTGCAGCAAAATACTGGAAAGAAATCTTACTGAGAGCTGTTCCCTGACAGCCCTCAGCTGCTAACTTGACATGGGAGGCAATGAAGTTTTCCCTCCTTTCATTCCCACGTATTCTGTACTCTTTTGAGACACACAGAAATGATTTCTCCTCAGAAAAGTGGCAAATAGGGGCAAGATGCTTGGGGGACAGGAGATCTGCCAGCTGCTGCTCTTTGCGGCAGAAAACACATTGCCAGCATCCAGGTGTCTTTGCCATGCCTTCCGAAGCACAGCTATCAATGCTGATTAGTCCTGAGAGACTGGCAGCGTCTCAAGGCAGTGTGTGAACAGCTTTGGAAGCTTGCCTGATGTCACTCTGGGCAGATGTGACAGTAGCAAATTACAGTAAAGCCCCTCCCTTTGGGGAAGGACACTGTGCCTGCACTCACCCTTTGCCAATTGTTTCCAGGTCTGTATATTTAGCCTCTGGATTGCCTTTGCTCACCAGCATCCCTGTCAAAATCCAAAGGAAAGATGCTCACTTCAAAACAGAGACTCCATTCTGCAGCAGATCAGAAAGGTAGCCCCACTCTCGGGCACACCGGGCCCTTTCAGCTCACTCCGTTGACAAACAACAACACCATTACCGCTTCACCACCACCACCACCACCATCAGCAAAACAACAGCAGCAAGACACGCAGCTCTGCAGCAAACATGGCCTGCACAAAACTAAAAGTCTCAACTAAAATCTAAGCACATGGAGAAACAGTCAGAGGATACAGGGATCAGCAAAGCGTAAGCAAGAGAAGTCACTGCTGTGTATAAAAACAAAACATTTCTGTTCTTGGCAATGAACACTCTGTGGCATTCAAGGAAAGCTTGGATCCTTGTAAACCACAAGGGCACCTTGGCATCTGGAATCCGTTTTTACCAACAGCTTCCCTTTCCAGAACCGGAAGAACAGCACCAACTGCTTCCAGCAGAGGTGCCATCTCCAACTTTAAGCAGAACATTGCCTAAACAATGCCTTTCTGGCTTTCAAGAGCAGCAGCTGATGTTAGAAGTTACTGCGATGGCCTTAGCAATGAGGTCCCTGAGCCTTTAGGACAGGTTGGTTCCGAAGGTGATCTTGGCTGTGGCACACAGGAGCTGGGCCCCACAGGAGCTCCCTGAGGCCGACGCGCTCACAAAGTCACAGCCTGCTGCTCAGCCCAAAACAAGCTCTGATTTGCTTTTTGAACTGAGGCAAGCTCAGGCAAAGCCAAAGCAGGCCAGGCTGCCCTGTGAGAAGGGCAGGAGCAAGAGCCCGCTCTTCCTTCACCACCTCAAACACAACAGCAGCTCCTGTGTGGAGCCACAGCAGCCAACACTCAGCCGAAGGAGGAGCAGCAGGTGGGACAGCTCATGCTGACACACGCACACACAGGCACTGCTCCAGCACACAGGCACCACAAAGGACATACTCAGCATGGCCAGCCACTCCTCCTCTGTCCTCTCTGGCAGCTGCTCTGCACTGCCAGAGGAGCTACTTGTGCTCCAGGTAGCCGAGCTGCTGGTGCTTGAGTTTCCAGCTTGGGCACTGCAGGCTTCTTCAGAGTCTGCAGCTGCAGCTCGTGCAGGTGCCACAACACAGGAGGCAGAGCTCTGGGACAAGAAATGAAGCTGGGTCAGAACTAGGTGCCTGGCAGAGATCCACCTGCAATCCCATTTCAAATGCAAGCCCCTAGGAAGATGCTTCCAGCTACATCCAGGGTTCTTCACCTCTCGCCTTTGGCTGCCCCTACTCCAACTGCAGGTGCAAAATCCAAAGGCTGCTTTTCCATATGCACAAAATGACACCAAAGACACTGCTAAGCAAAGCAGACACTTACTGATGCTGGCTGCTCAGGCTGTGGGCTGGCAGCAGGGACAGGTTCATTGGCACCTTCCTCCTCTTCAGCCTCTGCCTCGCCTACAGAGGCAGCCAGAGCAGGTGCTGGCACTGCCCTTTTGCTCTGTGGAAAGACAGCAGCATGAGGGACAGGAAAGAACCTGTCATTCAGAACCTCACCTCTATTCAGCTACAGGCCCTGCTGCATCTCAGCTCTTCCTTTAGCTTACTCACAGCTGCTCCCTCCACAGGACAGTGTCTCCTCCATATCCTGCAAGGCTGGGAACTGCATCTGTGCACTGCTCTCCTCACTGTGGACAGGGAGCCTGTACAGCCACTGGGCACAAAGGGCCTCTTTTGTACCCCAGGAGCATCTAAAGACACCCTAATGCTACCTCTTGTCTCTTGCTACAACAAATCCACAGCCCCTGTCAGAATATTGGGACAACGATGCCTCAAAGGCCTCCACAGCCCTTTTCCAGGCCTCATTGGCCAGGGGAGGTGCTCTGCAAGTGCTGGAAAGATCCCAGCCCTCAGCATCTTCAGCCACGCATGGCAGGTGCTGTCTGATCAGAAACTTCCAGCTCGGCTTTGCTCCAGCCACAGGGCTACCCAGAGCTGCCACTTACTGATGCTGGATGCTCAGGCCCCACAGTGGCAGCAGTTGCAGCTTGCTGGGCATCTTCCTCCCCTTTGGCCTCTTCCTCAGGAAGACATGCAGCCAGAGGAGGTTCGCAGGTTGGTTTTGGGCTCTGCGGACAGACAGCAACATGAGGGACAGGCAACATTCTTTCTGTTCAGCTCTAGACCCGGATGCACTAAGGAGAAATCGTCTGGATTCTAAGTTGGTCAGCTTCAAGTACAAGGGGCCAATCAGAGCAGACTGCACTCTCTTGTAGAAGAGAAATTCCATCATGGCTTCAAGCACCGAGCAAGCCCATTTTCTCTGCTTAAGAGCTCTGACATGGAACTGGAGGTGACAGCCAGGGATCCTCTGGACACTGCTGCTGTTGCAAAGAGCCTGGACCGTACTGTCACTCATCCAAGCAGGCTGGTGCTGGACTGCAGCAGGCCCAGCTCCCAGCTTGCTCCACAGCTGTCCAACGCTACCAACGCCAAAGGCTCCTTTCCCACTCACCCAAGGACCAGGATTCTCTCCAGGTACGGGCAATGTGACCTGCAACACATAAGGGAAAAAGAACCTGATGCTATAGAGACAAGTACCTGCACTGGGCAAGTCCACCAAAAAGTCAAGCCAAAGACAGAGCATTCTGCTTTCACTGCATCCCTCCAGCAACAAGCCTTGTGTCACACTGCAAGCTGGACAAGAGCACCAGGTACTGCCTTGTGCCTACCTTTTGTCCTCTGGTCACTCAAGCCACCGAAACTCGAGACTGAGAAAGTCCAGATGGTTCTGTAACAGTTCTTGCTTCTGCCCCACCCCACCCAGCAGGAGTTACAGCTCCTCTCTTTGCTGGACTTGCGTTTGCTGAAAAGATGGCAAGCACCAGTTGCCATGAGCTTGCTGAAAACCTTTCCCCAGAAGACCTTCAGCCAAAGTCCCCTTAGCCATGGTGGCAGGTCTATTGTGACACAGCACAGGAACAGCTCCTGGGCTCAGCTCCAAGAGCTCTTGTGAAATGTTGATTTCAGAGGCCTTTTCCAAGCTGATTCTGTGATTTCATCCCAGAGGGAAAAGGCTCATTTAGCACCCAGGAAGTGTCCAATTCCACACACACATCCTGGCATCAGGGCATGCAGACAAGAAGATGCTTCTCCCCAGTCCTTGGAGAGCAGCACCCAGTTTTTACAAGGACTCCTGCCAAGCTCTCCCAGTCTTCCCGTCTTGCAAGTTGTCTTGCTTGAGGCAGCAAACGGAGGAGATTCTGTTAGCACTAACTTCATTGCTTCTTTGTCTTTACGCTTAACTTATTTACATTTCCCTACAGAAGCTGTGCAGCATGAAGGGAGATGCTGGCTAGGAACCCACATCCAAGTGACAATAATTGCTTGAAAAACAGACTTACTAGCAGGAGTAGGAGGCATAACAGCTGCTTCAGGTTCAAAGTGAACCCGCAAAGATTCTCTTCCTATTGTTAATGCCTCAACTCTGGCAGCTGCCAGTGAGTAGAGATCCATAAAACTTATAAGGACATCCTTTAAATAAAAGTAAAAGGAATCATTAGTGCCAGGCAAGCTACAATTAAATGCCAAATAGCACACATACAATTTGTTACAAAAGACGCATATTTTTTTGCAGAGAAATCAAACAGTTTGTAAGCCAGGCAGAATTTCAGTGCCAGGACTTAAAAATCAAAAAGTCTAACACTGGATTTTGTATTTCTTCTAAAATAATTAATTTTCTTAATATCATTACGAAAAGAGAACAACTCCACACCCTAGTTAGAAGATGGTTTGATGAGATCTTTTCAGTGCAATACAGCATTGAGCTCTTGATACAATTTTTTCATTTTATTTCAATACAAGACTAAGTGCAGGCTCAATTTCTGTTCACAAAAAATTACCAGTTTCAGGATAATGTTCACACTTCCAAAATGAGTCAATTTACTAATCCTTCCACCCACATAAAAAAAAAATTACTTGGCAGTAACGAAAAGAAACATTGTAAACCTACAAACTTCTGAAAACAAATAATCTGATTGCAGTAAACCTGGAAAATGGAACTCTTTCCATGTATGTAGTGGAAGAATGTCCCCAGTTTGTTATAATGATCAGACTGATGATAAAGTTAGACTGATGATAAAGTCAGCAAGATAAGAGAGCACCAATGACTTGGCAGTACAGGTAACTTTATATCTACCCCAAGTAGTCTCAACTAACTGTTGAAATTATTGGTCTTCTTTAAAGTGGTTAATCCCATTTTATATGTCATTTTATTTGTAATTTTTCCCTTCAGATAGTATGAAATCGGTATTTGGAATGTAAACCCTTGGTATAGACAAAAATCAGCTTAATACCACAGAAAGGGATTTACAAGGTTTTTTGCAGTTTTCCTTTCCTTGGTTTCACATTGCTGCTTTTCAAGACCAATGTTAACACAGCTGAACTCAATCAGGTTATTTCATTGTGGTGTCTGTGAAACAGCAGTGGCAAATCAACCTTTCTCATCAGAAAGAATCTTCCAAAATCTCTTGGTGCTGGGGTTCCAGTCCTAGAAGAGGATTCTTGCAGATTTTAAGGCCTTTAATTGAAATGTGCTCATCACAGACTAAGGCAGTTGTACAGCATGTGCCTGCAAACAGCTCCATTGCTTCAAATGACAAGTGTCCCTAAAGTGATTCCCAACTGCTTACCTCACTCAAGATCGCAGGATTGCCCTTAATACAGTTTGGCATAGAGTAAAATTAAAATCCATTAGGTGATCTCTGGCTATAAAAGCTGAATTTTACAGTTAAACCTCAATAATGTGCTTGGAAAGGAATCGGACAGGAACTAGAGAGGAGGGCAGGGGAGAGAGAGAAGGAAAAGGGAGGAAGAGAGATGGGGAGAGGGAGAAAGAGGAAAAGGGAAGGAGAAAAGGAAGTTGACGGTGCCACAGACTGAGCCATTGGTGCTGTTTGTGTATGTCCTGAGTTACCAAGTGTACCTGAAGCTCCCAGGTGAACAAGAACTTTGCAATTCTGCCCCACCAGGGATCTCCCCAGCACGTACTGTACTATGTTAGTTATACCACAAGCACTTTGTGCAAAATGAAATGCAACATTTTGTATTTCTGACACTCTTCCAGAAAGAAAGAGGGAACAGGCTGCAGGTGCTTTTGCAATCACTGTGAGGTCAAAAAAGAATGGGAGTTGGGATGGGACAGGGAAAAAAAAAGGAAAAAAAAAAAAGAAAAAATAAAAGAAGCAGCATCCACTACCAAATTAGAAAAGCAGTATTTAAAAGCTGGTGATTGCCACAATGCCTCTTGTGAAAAGATGCCACCCATGGGACCTTTATGCAGCTCTAAAATGGATCATCACTGAGGGGGAAGCATTTGTAATTCTACCCCTTGACAGAAAAGTTCATCTGTGCTAATCAAGCTTCATGGGAATCTCAAGGCATTACATATTTCTGTATTTTTGTGTGGCAACACAATAATGCACATAATTTGTATCTTTGTCATGTTGAAATGCATGTATGCATGCAAGAGGGCTACTGTGAGAAATCTCCAGCTTACAATCTGCCTTTTTTGAATGTTTGATTTTGTGACCCTGATCCTGCAATTATATACTGCATTAGAACAGAAAATCTACAATAAATTGGAAGGAATTAATGCAGAAAACGTTCACACTGCATGCAATACATACCTTGTCTAAGTTCCTTGCACTTTACTTGATTACCTGCTCTCTCTCTCTTATTCAGCCAGAGAAGCACAATGAAGCAAATATGTACTCACTCTGCCTTTTGTTCTCTCATTGGGAAAAAAATTCTGCCTTAGCACTAATGTGTTCTGCACAACTACAACAACTAAGGGATAGTTTCTGTAGAAAGCATCAAACTTAACAATAAGGAGATGCTGCATTGATCTATGTTCAGAGCTGAAAATATGGCACATTTTCAGTAAATTTCTCTTTTTTTTCCATTCATTGTTTTGTTCTAACAAATGTGCAATGTCTTTAAACCTACATGAGCAAAATAGCTTCTGTATTTGAATATTCTAAATAGCAGTTTATTTTAAATGAGAAATGCTCAAAAACCCACAGTTAATTCTAGAACTGTGGGTTGAAAAAAATCTGATACTGGCTGAGAAGGAGCATGAAAATCTTGTCTTTTTTGGTTGGTTGGTTTTGTTTGTTTGTGGAGATCTTACTTGGTTTTGGTTTTGTTTTTTGATTTTTTTTAAATTAGTCTTGTGTATGGGAAAAAAGGAGGGGGATAGAGGGATACTAATTTTCAGGTATATATGTCCATGTTTGTATTCCCATCTGTTACGGAACACTTAACTGCTAAACTGAAAGTTGCCATCATCTCTGAAATGCCATGTGCAAGAATATATATGGAAATTGTCTTTCAACTCTAAACTACAATATTTTGAAGCTTTTTGCTCTCCACATGCTCAGAGCAGTCTATCTGCCTGTTGTATCTCAGATGCAAAGTATGAAATTAAAAAAAAAAAATAAACAGGATTGGTTTTAGACTCTGACCTGGAATGCTGCAGCCTCTGGCCTGCCCCTCATTGCTTCCTCTGGAAGGATCTCCAGTTGCAGGCTGGGGAGCAGCGTGGCTGCTGCAGCACCTGGTGCCATGGCCTGGCTTTTGACCTAAAGGGAGGAAACAAACCCAGCATTAATAGCAATTCTCCTTCAGGCACACCAGCTGGGGTGAGCTGGGTCTCCTTGAGCCCATGGAGTGGACATGCATTGACTGCTGGACCTAATATCCATGAATAAAATATGACTGAATTTCCACTGCAAATAAAGTCTCTAATGCACAGTGCTGGGAGAGAATGCTACCAGAAAACCAAAACAACATCAACAACAACAACAAAAAAAACCAACAAAAAACCAAAAACAGCAAAAAAACCCCACCAAAAAACAAACAAAAAAAACGAAACAAAAAAAACCAAACAGCCTTGCTCTTGTCTGAAAAGAGAAAGGCCAAGGGTGTGGCATGTATGTATTGCTGTAAAAACACAGCACTTGCTGCATGGCATTCCACTTCCAAAGTTTGAAAGAAGCCAGTATCAACATGGTAAAAAGGAAATTTTCTATCAGCAGTTTGCTGCAGGAGTAACACACAGTTTAGGTTCTGTCACTTTCTGTGAACATTAAAGGAAAGAGACTTGACAAAGATATCTGAAAATTAAATTAACAACAGTTTTGGTGGATGCAGAAACTAGAATAGAGTTTCCCATGTTGCTAAGAATTAAAGATGTAGTAAGAGAAATTGACACTCCAAGGTATGAAAACACTTCTTTTGCTCTATGCTGCTCTAGATTAACAACAGTTATAAAACTATCTGCTACTAGAGCTATAGTTAAAAACAGTCCTTTCTCCTAAATAATTAGTATATACAGCTTTGTTGGACCTTCACATAGTCCTATATCAGGGCACAGTTGTACAAGTCAGAGAGAAAACTTGAGATTATTATTAAATTTTAAATATGCTTTTAAAAATACCGTGGAAGTTTCTTACCACAGATTATGACTTCCTGTCTTTTCTTTTCCTATTTATGATGTTTCTGAGGTTAAAGTAGCAAACACAAAGCCAAATGTTTTATGGCCACCAAGTGTGTGACCTCTCACTTACTCAGTAGAGGGCTAAGTCCACAACAATTGCCAATTTTTTGTGTGTTCCACTAGACTTCACTTGGCAACCAGAAATAGTGCTTCAGTGATGGAAGGAAAGAGAATTTTGTCCTAACTTCTACATTTAGAACAACTTGTTTGTGCACTACACACTTGCATTTTATTTCACTCTGTTTTTTTAAGATAGAACAAGTTGAGGGGGGAACTTCCACTCTAAGGAAAGGAAGTTGCTCTGCAGCAACTTCTCCTCCCCTGAGAATAAGCAGTTCTAAGGCTTTGGCATGTTTGGAAACACAAACCAGAGGGAACACTTCAAATTCTTACCGCATTCAGGGTGGCATCCGCAGCTGTCATATGATTAATGATCAACTCATTGTCTCTATAATAAAAGAAAAAAAAACCAAAAATAAAACAAGAACAATGGAGTAACTTTATAGAACTGAAGCTCTACCAATGCTACTTTATGGTTGACATGTCTTGTAAAATAATTGTCGATAACTCAAACTGTTAGGATTTTCTCTCTTTTTCATATCTCCAATGCAAACCCTAAAAAAAGCTCATGTACCACTATTTGGTACATTTCCATATGAAGGATGCTTCTATCAAAGATAAGCAATTGAAATAGATGTAATTATTGACCTATCAATGAACAACCATCATGGCTTGGATACAGAGGTCATAAAAAGTCTCTAGCAGGATGGTATTATATTCTTGTATTGGAAAACACTGGCAGATTCTGTTCATTTAATCTGCTTGGTTTGTGTGTTCCAAAGGGAGAAAAACCCCCTATTTATTTTGAAGAGTTGCTAGAACAATGAAGGGAAGGGTAATTTTCTTTGCTGATATTCAGCTGCTATACAGGAAAAAAATGCCAGTTTTAAAGCCACTTTCCATTAAAATAACCTTTTCTGGATATATGTATGGCCACAAGGAATGATCTTTACTAAAATGTTCAAAATAGATTGGGGGAGGATGAAAAGGGCAAGCTTTCTAGAACATATCCTTCTGCAGGTGACACCTGCTTTGATCAAACCATACCAAATAACATTTGTCATTTTAATTAGCTTATTAAACATGTCATTGAGGACTATGTCAATTGCAATATTTCTCTGGGGCATAAAACCCTTAAAGCTTCTCAGATGTTGTTCTTCAGAGGTCAAATAACCCCAGGCATGAAGAGAAATTTTAACTAAAATTTTTTTAGATCCTAGCCATCGAACAACAATATTCATAATACATACTTCATACTATGATAAGTATTAGACAACAAAGTCTGCAAAGATGTATGTTTTTATCTGACCATACGACTGTAAGAAGAGGTCAGTAAGAAGTCAAGGGGGCTCTTTTTGACTACCAGTCTTTTCAAGAGCAGTGCTTGAGCTTTTCCTTCCATTCCAGGTTACTGGACAAAAGTCCCTGAAATCAGCTGGAAGATCTATCTTGTCCCACAGGAAAGGCTAGGTCCAAAATGGCAGCTAAGACCCGTCCCCCAGCTGATGCTTCTGTATTTACTAGAAGTAAATTGTATCTGTCTGTAAGAAGATGGCATGGAATGATGTCAGGGAACAATCATTTCTTAAATAAACAGAACTTTCAGGATCTGCCAAAGAGATGTTGTCAGATCAGTAACATAGCACAGATATTTTGTTTGCCAGTTATTTCAGAACCCAGAATTTGGAGCACTGTTATGGGATAACTGCATAAAATGTATGACCCAGTGTTTTGAACTAACACTTTTGTTTTTAGATGACTATCCCTGAATTTCAAAAAGAAGAGACAGATGTAGTTTTCTCCTCTAGCCTAACACTGGCCAGGTCAAAAACCCTGCCCATGGAAGTAGGAATTGAAATTTTTGTTCATTTTGAGGGACATCCCCCAGGGCTCACTTTGCTGCCTGTTGGAGGGCATCTTCTGCCTCCTGGAGAAGCCTCCCGCAGCCACTGCCGGTCCTGCTCCAGGTCCTTCAGGAGTTTCTTCTGGTGATTCAGAACTTGGTCTCTTCTCCACAGCTCCACCCTTGCATCCAGAGAGGCTCTGCCAGCAGACAGAGAGCAGAGTCACTCGTCAGCCAAACTTCACTTTATGCCACTGCCAATGTGGATGACAAATTGATTTCAAGAACTTCTCACGAATATTCTTTTTGAATACCCTCATTCCAGCTGACTTTACTCTGTTGAAACAAAATCTTCTTTTAGGATACATAAATCACAACATTTCCAACAAATGGGAGAGCCTGGATTGCTGAAGACCAAACTGTAATTTATATGGGATATCTCAGTTCTACAAATCAAAAGGAAACTCCAGTGGAAAAGGGATATTCCTAAATATACATCTGACTTCTAGTTTAGTGACATTTACAAGGCAAGTTGTCTGGAAAATTCTGTTAACAGTTAAACAATATTATGCTTGTTGAATACAAATCAAAAAGTGTAGTAGAAAGGAGAATCTGTTTTAAGCAAGAGAGTTTCCAAATCAAATCTACTTACATGCTGAAGTTCATTTAATTGCTCTTGCAGTCTGTGGGCTTTTTCAGCATCTTTCTGCATCTCCTTGAATGTCCATTTGAATTCCTCAAGCTGCAAGTGCAGTGAGCGGGACTCTACCTCTGCTGCATGAAGCCTTTGTGATAATTCAGATATTTCTTGCTGCAAGATTGCTATGTTTCTCTGTAGGCAAACAGAAATTGATGGGCTATAAAATCTGCTATTTTAGCAATAAAATAAATCATATTTAAGACCCAAGAAAATGAAGAAAAAAACTATCATTTTTTCCTCCATCTCTAAAAGACATACACAAGGGCAAAAGTTTGAACCTGTCACCTACCAGGGGTTACTGCAAATTCTGTTCACAAGGAAGTACTATTTTCACCTAAAGTCTACTATAAAAGATTATGACAGAAAGAGTTTATCCTTTCGTTTTGGTTAAAGGGAAGAAGGTTATCTTTACTGAAAGAAAGGATGGTAAACATAAGAAAAGAGAAAAAAGTAATAAAAAGCAACCTTAACATTTACATCAAGCTTTTACAAAAGTAAATTTGTTCTTAGAAGCTAATACAGTTCTAATAGAAGTTAAAAAATATCTTTTACTTGGATACACTAAGCCTCCTCCAAAAATTCTTTGTCAATAAAAGAAAAAACCTATCCACACCCTAATGTGTAACAAATCAACTTCTGCGTGCCCACACAGTGGTACTTCATTGTCATGGACTCATGAGCAGCCTGAAACAAAATAAATGGTGCTATCAAGAGAGCTTCACTGTTCCTGTAAACCTCCTGTTTCCATCAAGGAGGACTGTAAATCTGCTTACTGTGCTGGGCAGTCTGTCATACAATCCAGCTTCCAGAGCCTGCGCATTTACTCTGTGGAGTCCACAAGCCAGCCTCTGTATCAGGGAGTCCTGCTCCAGGGAAGCTCTGCACTCACAAGGTGTCCCTTGAACTGTCTCCATCAACATGCTCAGATTGTCCATCAGTTTTGCAAAGGAGTTCCTGGCTGCACTGATAAGTGAGGGTCCAGAAAGCCAGGAGTTTGAATCTTTAAGAAACAGCAAAAAGGAAACATCAAGCAGGTTATTAGTTCTAGATTTTATATTATCCATCTCTTTTTCATTTGTATAGGATGGAACTTGTAAATATCCTGAAACACAGAATACTGAATCTGACACATACTTCAAACTTTGCTTTTTAAGGATATGAATTCAATTTATTGAAAATAGCATGGTCAAAGAAGAAAGTGCCTGAAACTGAATTTGAATACATTTGATTCCATGGCAACTTTTATACCAATTTAGTGTTCAGCTTCCTGGAAAATGTATCACCTTGACTTTGTCCTGCTATTTCCCTTCATTCACTGGGGACATGTAAATAAAGAGCCAGAGTTGGCAGCAATGCAAATGTATCAAAGGAGCCTGGATCAGCTCTTACTGCAAATAAACTCCAAAAACACTATGCAGCCTTCTGCTTCCATGGCTCTGCATACTGAAAGGATAAAATATCCTATGAGCCATTAAAGAAAATTAATCTGTTCCAAGAGCACAGAGATGTGATCATTCAGAGAATCTAGAATAGGGGTACTATTTTACCCTGCAATAAAATTATCCCTTCAGGGAAACAGCCACATTGAAATTAGTATTGAATAGCTCGGGATATAACCTCTAGTCAAAGGTGTCTATCATAATATTCAGAAATATCTCTTCAGAGCTATGATCCAGAATAGTTTTGATAAAATTATAAAAATGGAAATGCTGTCACCACCCTGACTCATTAATTTTTTTAATGTATTTCTGCCACAACTATATACTGTTAAAATTACCTGGTTTGCTGAGAACATCCTGCAGTTCAGAGAAGGAACTGATTATTGCAGTAGAAAGGTCACAGCTAGTCAACCAGTCAAGTGCTTCAATACAGGCAACTCCTTCCTCTTTAAAACCTGTGAAACAGAGTTGCAGCTAGCAGGTTAACAGAATTACTAAGATAGGCACACTGCTAGCTCCGGATCTGTCAGAAATTAACCAAAAATAAGCACATAAACCACAAATTAATCATGGACAATTTAGACCATATTAAGCATGCTTCCAGAACTACTACTACTACTACTACTAAAAAAAAATATTTATCTTCTAATGAATATTCTAATTTGTAAAACATTGTTGGTAGCATTTTTCCTTGTAGGGGGAAGCATAAACTGGTCTGGCAAAAAAAGAAAGGGATAAATAGACATAATTTCTAAAGAAAATTTGTAAAACTTATGCTAGTATTTCACCTGAATCAGAAAGCAATTTTTGGTAGGTTTTAGTAGGAAATAAATATTTTAAATTATTTTAAAATAAGAGGAAATACCTTTTAAAAAACCACAAACAACAAGTTGATGGTTAATCATTTTGAAACATTGCAAGTTATTTATCACAGAGAAGATGCTGTAGCACCTAGTTCTGAAATCCATAACACAAATATCAATGATAGCAGATTGTGTTGAGTTCATGTGTATAATTGCAATTTTACCTGCAATGCTTAACAGACTAGACAATTCCTCCTAGAGGGAAATACATTTGTCAAGAAAAAACAAAAATCCATAAATAATATTTGACAGGATGCGATTAAAGATGTCTTTATGCCCCAGCAATAATAATAACATTGCTCTTGGTTATTCCCTAACCATGTAATTTGACAGAACACTTCAAAACCATTTCACTTACTTGACATAAAACACCTGCCTCTGGATTCTCCCACACAAACTGGAATTCTAGTGCTTCCTCTTGAGCCATCTGTCCAGACAAAAAGGGAGCAGGAATATCGGGCCAGAGCTCTGAGCCTGTTAGTGGCCAGAACTGCAATCACAGCTCTTCGGAACACATAAATCAGCTGTTTGGCTCTTCTCTGCCTCAGCCTTTCTTCCTCTTGATTGCTTTCCATGTTAGTAGGGAGAGCATAAAGCAGGTTCCTGATCTTCTGGGTCACTAATTCGTGGAGGTTTGCCTGGTCCTGGAGAATGTCTCTTTGGGCAAGACACAGTGCACAGTCGGCCATAGAGAGGACACAGGGCCCCTGACAGCAGTGCACAGGCTGCCAGCAGAGAGGAGCGCTCCTTGTGAGCCTGGGATAATCTATTTCTCACAGAATTGTTCTCATGGGCCAGTTTCTCACAGATTTGTTCAAAGCCATGCAGATTTTGCCTGCTCCTCTGTGCCATTTCTTTGCATTCCTGTGACAGATACAAATCAAGCAAAAATGGGAGAAATATTACCCAGAAAAGAACTAAAAGAAAACTGTTCATTTTGCCATTCAAATGATGCATTAAAGGAACAAAAATTGTCAGTAATGATGGTGATGAAAGTATCTCTTCTAGTAAACAATTATGAGTTAAAATCAGATGTATGAAACCAAAGCAATGGTAGGAGGGAAATTCCTATGATCAGCAACTGCAAATGGACTCCTGATTCTGACAACAATCCACCAATACCGTGACAGCTCACAGAAGGTCCAACACCACCTGTCTGCCCACAGTATAGTTTTATGAGCTGACTTAACAACAGTAACAACATCCTCCAATTTCAGAAAGAACATTGCTCTACCCATCAGAAAGTGAGAGGAAATAAATAAGGAAGGCTAGAACATGAACCTAGACAGACTAAATTTTTCAGCATGCAAAGATTTTCAGTCCTGAAATCTGCATCAAATACAGTATTATTCTGATGAAGTACAGTAATTTCACGATTATAAGCCGCACTGAGTATAAGCCGCACTTCTGAGTTTCAGCAACTTTTTGTTTTTTTGTCCATATATAAGCTGCACCTGATTATAAGCCGCATGTTACAATACAGAGTGTGATAAAAGGTATCTGTTCTATCACCATCTGTTGAGGGTGGGGACAGTGATCCTTATCTCAATGGCAGATAATCTGCTAATGGGCCATCCATTGAAACCAGGTTGGGCATTGTTCTTTATCTTTTCACAACCCATCCTTCCTCCAGGGAGTCATTGTCTGCTAATGGCCATTGAGTCCCACTGTGGGACTGATAAAATTACTGCATCCCATTGAAAGTTGCTCTAGTCAGGGGGAAGAGCCCAACATTTCTTACCAAGATAAAAACAGAGGCTTTGGGACACTAAGGGAGCCCTTTTCTCCACTGGACTCCAGTGGAAAACTGGATTTCTCCACATCACCACTGGACCTCCGGAGGGAAACTGCACCTTCTACAGGAGCACTGCTTCAACTGAATCACATCTGTCACTGCAGGAGGATGCAGCCACCATTTAATGGGACTGCTACCAACAGCCTGCCTGACAGGGTGTCAGGCTGTACTCTGACTTTGTCAGGGTTTGCAGTTTGTCTCTTTGTAGTACTGTATTTCTATTTTGATTTCCTTAGTAAAGAACTGTTATTCCTAATTTCCATATTTTTGCCTGAAAGCCCCTTGATTTCCAAATTATAATAATTTGGAGAGAGGGGGTTTACATTCTCCATTTCAAAGAGAAGTTCCTGCCTTTCTCAGCAGACACCTTCCTCCAAACTAAAACAGCAACTTTTCGTTCTTTGTCCATATATAAGCCGCACCTGATTATAAGCCGTACTTTGGGTTCAGACCAAAATTTTAGTCAAAATGTTGCGGCTCATAATCGTGAAATTACTGTAAGTTGCAGTAACTCACAAACAACAAGGGACATCTATTTCCTTTATTCACAACACTTTCAAGTGAAAGAGGTGTGAAGAAAAGTGATGGTAAAGACAGTAAATGGTGACTGTGGAAAAACAGGGAACATTTTGGATTGCAAATAACTCATCTAACAAGCAGTGAGAGTTTTCCACTTTTAAACCACTTCTCACTGTAGTATCAGTAAAACAGTCACTTAACACTGTTGAAATCTGCCATTGTTCTTAGGGTCAATACATATGTAAATACATTTATTGTTATTCTAGACAATCTGCAAATGATGATGCTGAAAAAGCAGCTGCTGTCCTCTGTAATTCTTAAAATAAGCAAATTCAATCTTACAGCTTTAACATTCTCAGGAAAAAAAATACTACCACCTGTAGACCAAATTAGGCTTCTGAATTGGGGCTGTAGAGCAAATTCTCTTCAGAATGTTTCAACAAATTCATTTATTTCTTATTTGAAGTAATGTCAATATTAGCACAGTGATGGATTGGTTTGTTGTTTGGTTGTTTTTTTTAAATTTAAAAATATACTAAAATTCCCAAATGAACTTAAACTGCTAAGGGGCTTAAACTACAGAAATAATCCATCAAATGTTTGAAGAAAAATAAATTCACAGCACCATACCTGTGCTCTTGCATGAGCAAGGAGATTTGAGTACTGGTGTTCAAGATACTGATTTCCTTTCTGCCAGCAATCTTCCTGTGCTTTTAACTGTTCAGATATTTTTGCAGAAGCATCCTCCTGGTTCTGCTGAACATTGTTCATGGTGTCAGTCTTGTACTTGCAAATATATTCTAGGTGAGAAATCTGTGACAAACATTGAAGAAGAAATTATTATTTACCTTTTCACTTTAAGTAAAGCACAGACTATTCCAGCATAAAATCTAAACGAAAGTAATTTCTTCAGCATTTTTATTAAAACTACGTAAAACATTTTCATGGCAGGTTAATTACTTGGTTCTCAAAACAAAACTAAAATATGTTTTGAAACAAAGTATTCTATTTGGTTTTGGTTTTGGTTTTGACGTCCTTAGACCACCTTGCAGATGTTTGTCAGTTTCTTGTAGGAAACCTGAGCCAGACTCCTCATACATGTGTTTTTAAACAATTGTATGACATTTTAGTAAATTAGTCAATTAGTAACCAAGTATATCCTTTAGAAGTTTGTGACAATTGCAGACAATAATTAAAAAGCAGGTTCTAATTGATTGTGGGTTTTTTGTTTGGGGTTTTGTTGTTGTTGTTACTGCTGTTGAAAAGCCAAGACATTCCAGATTTTTCTAAAGTTTTAAAACAATTTCAGAGAATTCTAGCAAGAGAATGTTTTCCTTACAAGTAGCTCATAAGTTTATGCTGTGTTTTCAACAAGCATGAACAGATTCACTCTTGTCGTTTAACACTGCACCTCCCATGCAAACCAAATGGAGGAATGAACCAAGCCAACAAGGATCTCCAGATGGACACACCTGCACCTTGTTACCAGAAATATCAGCAAGACACTTCCAGACAAAGCACACAGAACTGTAGGAAAAAAAGTTTTGTACAACACAGTCTAAAATCCCAGAAAAGCTGCTAAGCACATGAGAAGAGCCCTAGAGACCTCACGATCACTCTCAATAACAATACTTAATTAAAAAGCAAGCAACAATAAGACACAAGCAGCACAAACACTGCCAACAATATTCACCCCTTCCCTTTCCTTCCCTTTCCTCCTCTACTTCAAAAGAGAGATAAACCAGAACAAAAAGTGAAATTCTAAAGAGTGGCATAGCTTAGTCTCTAGAGCCAGCTGACTTATTTAAAAAGGGGCTTTTTCCTTTCTAAAAACACAAGGATTTCTGAGGAGAAAAGCCACATAAGCTCACTCGCACCAGAATCACTCAAAAAGTCCATCTCCTCCTTCACACAAATACTGACATGTTTTATAACAGTTATTTCTATTGCGTTTCTGAATAAAAATGTGATTATCCAAAAGTTACAATTAAACAAAAAAACCCCCACACTGGCATTCTTTCAAATAGTACATCTGAATCATAAACACATAATTTAAACATGGTATTCTGGAGAAAGTATATTTTGCCTCTGGATTATGGTAAAATAAAGACTTGCTTTATGACTGTGAATGACTACATGCTGTCATTTTCTTCATTAGTAAGATGAAATTATTATTTTTTAATCACGTCCCTGTGGCTAGTATCAGATAATCCTTTCAGCATGTCCTGCACAGAAAGTGGAGCTGAGAGACTTGATGCACACTCCAGTCGGATCCAAATGCCCACAGCAACAGCATCAAACTGAGCAGTGGACGAGCCGTAATTAATGACATTCATTTGTTAACGTCCAAATCCTTTTGGGGGGATGAATATCAGTCCTTTCCAAGGAGACTGCAGTGTGAAAAAATGTCACTGCGCTCAGAAGAGGCAGCTGGTGCCTGGGGACACTCACCCTCCTGTTAGCCTCGTGGAGGTTCAAGATCAGGGCTTCAACATTCTCACGTAAGAGTTCACAAAACTCTCTCCAGGGTAACGCTTCCAGGGGAATGTCTGGGTGTCTGGCAATCACATGGCCGTCTTCCATGCTCTGGAATATGTTCAGGAGGATGGACAGCTCCATCTGGAACATAGAAATTAACTGCTGTATCTGGGCAATGTTAAACTCAAGAGAGATGCATCATATGTGTAGTAGCAGTGCTGCATGCAGCTGAAGACAAGCCCTCAGAGTTTACTGTCACAGCTTTACAAAATTCCTCAGTTAATTTCTAATTAATGTTGCATAATATTACAGCAGCATAATAAAATAGATTTCATAAAATTTATCTAATTAGACACAGTATGTAAATGAAGTATGTGAATAAATCCCAGTCCTGTGGGGACCACAGCCATCACCTGGCACAGATAAAAATTTCCATGCTCTTAGTAGAAGCAATTCATTCACCTGTGTTAATACTTTCAGGTGCATTCAAACTGTGCCCCAACATCTGCACAGTGCACAGAAAATTGTCCAGTTGGCTTGGCAGCACAGCACACTCTAAATTCTTTTAAACAATTGTTTTGCATGGATTATATATGATTAAATAACTGGCCAAAATAGGTCTACAGCTCCATCAGTCAAACTCCACAAGCCATGCCTCATTTATTTACAGTGATTTTATCAGTGCTATAATAAATTGATTCAACTTATAAATAAATTCTAGCAACAACAGCATGCAGTAGAAATTCAATTCTTCATACTTTAGGTCCATACCAGCAACTTAGAAACTTTGATTAAGATAATAGAAAGCTGTATCTCAAATGCAATGAACACAAAATATGTAAATCACTGTAACTGTACAGTCAGAAATCAATATAAGATGATCAGAATAGAATGGAAAGAACATATTCAGAGAGTATAGAAGTGGTGTAACATATGAAAAAATAATGTATAGGTCAGGAAAACAGAAGGGAAAATGAAGGAAAGAGAACACAGTAAAATTTTCATACATTATGAGCATGGGTATAGCAAGGACCAACAGCCGTATATTAAATTTTATCTATACTTAGTTTCTGCTGACTTTTTCATTTTGGGAAGCAATGGCAAAGCTGTATCAATAGAGTAAAGAGGATCACATAGAGGAACTCCTGCTTCCCAAACAAATACAAAAAAAGCTTTGGGAAAAATACAAAGCCATCCAAGGCAATAAATATCTAATCTCATAAGGGAACTTCTAACACAATTCTTCCAAAAATAAATATTTTTATTACCTGCTCAAAACAGTTATGTGGTTTGAAATCCTTTGAGTAAAGCAATTTAAACAACCAGCTCTATTAATATGACATTGAAATAATCCCTTTTTTTTTTAACCTTTCAGTAACATAACTGTGGGAAATGCAGGCACAGAAAAGTCCCAAGGCCTTGTGCATACAGGCTGAGATAGAGATGGATACAATGTTTGACCTAAAAGCCTTGGACAAGGCTTGGACAATAAGAGCATTAATAGTGAAACAGTCATGAAACAAGAATATACGTTGGTAGTTTAAGTAAAAGTATGTTTTAAGCAAACAGAGATATGTATTATGTAAGCAAAGCAATATGTTAAGTAAGATAGTAAAACATTTTAAATTTTATCCATAGAACCTGTTATAAAGTTACTTAGAAGTTTAAGATGTATCAATGTAAGTTTATAAAGTGTTATATGATTGGTTGAAAAATGATGCATGGCGGTACAGCCATGAGACACAAAGCAGTTAATGATTGGTGGAAGAAGACACTAGTGAATTTTGTAAAAGTATTTGATGGGCTAAAAAACTAATATAAAGCATTGGAACTGAAAATTAGATCGGCTTCTGATGTTATGATGTTGGATGTAACACCTTTAATGTCTCACCCTTCTATGAGACTGAAAATGTAATAAAGCAATAAACCAACTTTTACAATGTCTTTCAGTAGTCCCATCACTCATAAAAAATAAATACCAATACATAATATTAATTTGAGCACCATTAAATACTGTTTCCATTACCAGAAATCTTGATCATGAATGGAATCTTGTTCTGGATTCTTGTCATGTATAACATATCATTTAATAAGGAATACAAATAAAAAGGAAAACTCTTACCACAACAGCTATCAAGCACTTAAGGTTTCCAGTAGAAGGTTTTTAGCTCATAATTTTGTTTTGTAGTTATAAATAGCAATCATTAATGTCTGTAGTTCGGACAGACAGTTGCTTTTCTCTCTATGTATTCCTTTTGAGCCTGATGAAATTACTTTTCAGGCTAACTTGGCCAGCAAATATCTTTTAATACATTAATGCTGGAATGCAAGAAGCTGTTTTTCTGATTCTGATTTTATTTTTCTTCAGTTTAATAATTACAGATCTGCCTGGGGAGTGAGGAACACTAAGACAAGGCGTGGAATAACTCCATCAACTGAACAAGAGACACCCACAAATCTGAAGGATCTCTGATGTGGTCTCTGCTCCTGTCAGCAGGGAACAGACCATGTTTACATTCCATGCTCAGAGCACTGAGATAGAAAGAGAAGTTTCCAAGCAACCGCCAAAACAAGTTTATATTGCTAAGAGTTGAAATTGAGCAAATGTTACCACACAATGAAAAGAGAGATTTTCTAGATAAGTTAAGAACTTTCCTTCGTTCCTGCTGCTATGCAAAAAAAATGGTAAAATTGTTATTCAAAATGTAGTTGGGTAAAGATATGGAAAGGCCCAAAGTGGTCATGTAAGAGGAGAAAGATTGCAGAAAATAATCCAATGAAATACATCCAATCCAGATTGTGCCAGTCTGTGCCAAATCCACAGTAAAACAAGGAAACAAACAAAACAGCAACAAAAAATCCCCTCTGTTTTGCCACCTTCAAACAAGCAATTTTCAAGTACATCGGGGTCTCCCCCGCGCGGGGCGGGGCGGGCCGTCCCCGCCGGCATCGGGGCCTCCCCCGCCGGCATCGGGGGCCTCCCTCGCGCGGGGCGGGCCGTCCCCGCCGGCATCGGGGCCTCCCTCGCGCGGGGCGGGGCGAGCCGTCCCCGCCGGCATCGGGGCCTCCCCGGCCGGCATCGGGGCCTCCCTCGCGCGGGGCGGGGCGGGCCGTCCCCGCCGGCATCGGGGCCTCCCTCGCGCGGGGCGGGGCGAGCCATCCCCGCCGGCATCGGGGCCTCCCCCGCCGGCATCGGGGCCTCCCTCGCGCGGGGCGGGGCGGGCCGTCCCCACCGGCATCGGGGCCTCCCTCGCGCGGGGCGGGGCGGGCCGTCCCCGCCGGCATCGGGGCCTCCCCCGCCGGCATCGGGGCCTCCCTCGCGCGGGGCCGGCCTGCCGACATTGGGACGGCTCCCTTGCGGGGGGTGTGAAAGCCGCAGGAATCGGATCGGCCGGCGCGCGGGGGGGGGGGCGAAAGCCCCCGGAAGCACGGCGGCCGCCACGCGGGGGGGGCGAAAGCCCCCGGAATCACGGCGGCCGCCGCGCGGGGGGGGCGAAAGCCCCCGGAATCACGGTGGCCGCCGCGCGGGGGGGGGCGAAAGCCCCGGGAAGCACCGCGGCCGCCGCGCGGGGGGGGCGAAAACCGCCGGAAGCATGGCAGCCGCCGCGCGGGGGGGGCGAAAGCCGCCGGAATCGGAGCGGCTGCCGCGCGGGGAGGGGGTAAGCAGCTGGAATCGGGGCAGCGGCGGCACGGGGCAAGCCTGCCAGCATTGGGTCACCCGGAGCGCCAGGGAACTCCCAGAACAGCGGGGCCCTGGGGATGCTGCACGGAGCGGCGGTGGGCATAGCCTGGCCCTGCCGGGTACAGGCAGGCCCGGGAGCCAATGGCTGCCGGATTGAGGCGGGGCCTCGGCCAGCAAGCGCGCGGGAGGAGCTGGGGGCGGAGCCTCGCTATTTTTACAGTCAAAGATTTGCTAAAACCAAAAGGTTGTGTGAAATAGAAATAAACATTTTACATTCCATATCTACAAAATGCTTTCTTAATTAGCAGTGCCAGTAGATCTTACCCATACTTTTGAAATAACAGTTTTCTGAAGACAACTCTTCAGTTACATAGATGCATATCATTTAACAAAACATTTTCAAATTAGCTTATCCAAGGCATTGATTACATTCATAGATGTTTCAAATTGTAGAGAAAGGTAACATAACAAACAGGGTAAGAGAATTGCAGAGTTCTTCCACAGCTCAGCCCAGCAAATGCAGCAAATCCTTAGTACAGTAAATATTTTGACAGTATGTTTAAAAAAAACCTAAACAATGTGTGCCACAGGCTTCTTTTCCTTACCTCTGGGCCTTCATGCAGGCTGAAGCTGGTTGCAGCATTCACTAATCTCCCAGAGGGTTCTTCAGTTTCCCTTCTCTCCTCAGTCCCCTCTCTCCATTGCACATTTGAGGATGCACGCTGTCTTTGTAAACTGGAAAGTTTCCACAATAAGATACTTTAACCCAAATTGCTTTGTCAAATGCACAATATTCTTTTAAAGGATAATCAATATGGCAGAGACCATGTTAGCACATCATATGGCTTCTGAAGTTGCTTGCCTTTTTTAATTGAATTAAGAAGGTTATATTCCTTCTAAGAATGACTTTTCTAGGGGTTATGTTTTCAGTTATCAAGCCTTATGTTATGAAATTCAATTGATTATTTGGATATGGCCTCAAAATTACACATAACAAACAGAATTCTTCATATTTTCATTAACACAACAGCTCTCTTCAGAGAGACCATATCACAACTTGCATCATCAAACCTGATTTCAAGTACAGTTCTTGCTCCTAAAGTTCCCACATGCCTGACTCTACTCTGGCATGACTTTTAAAGCAGACTACCTAGAATTTTAATCTGTTCTTGTACTTTGTCAGTCAGGAAAACAAACACATTGACAGCCTGGCATGACTAAACAGCCAGCTAATGAGAAAACTACAAGGCTAAACAATAATATAAAGGAGACAAAAGCAGAGAGAAGCATCCAAGGAAGAATTGAAAAAGAGTGCCTGAGTATTTAGGCATGGTGTCAGGAAAGTCAAACGCTTGCTCCAAATTGATGTTTGCAAAGGACAACAAAGGTTTTTACAACTTTTTGACTGGAGTCTTAGAGATTCAACTGACTCACTGAAGGGGAAAACAATGTTTTCACAATAATGCAAGTGTACATAGAAAAGCCATCTTTTCTAGACCTGCTGGATATGTTTTCCTACTGTCACCCCAACCACTGCTGGAGGCTGGACCCTATCATAACTATGATTTTCAAAACTTTTGTTTTGACAAATAATCTGTAACAGACCAGTTATTATCTGTACCCCTATTAGGAGAATCTAAGCAGAGGGTATGTACTTCTTACACACCGGATAACAGCTAAAAGTGCCTATTGTTACCTTGCAGACTCATCCTGTGCTTCCTTTGTGCTCAGCCTGAGTTGCCACAGACTGGTCTCTGAGCTTGTGTAGAGCCAATCAAATCCCCATGGAGGGCACTCCAGAATGCACAAGAACTTTAGGACACATGTAAGCCTCACATACAAAAAACCCCAAACTAAACTAAAATACCACCACAGAATAAAAAAAAAAAAAATTGTTTACAAGTCATAATAAATTGTCTCATGTCACCTCCATTCTGTTATCCATACTACCCTCAATGTTAAGACAGAAGGACAAAGAGAGTTCAGAGATTTCAGCAAGATTGACATATTTTTGGTGTGGATGGAGCCTACTGTCCCCTGCAGAAGAGCCTGCTTCCACTGCCTTTCTGTGTGGATTGCTGGCACAGCCCCAGTCTACGGCAGAGCAGCCTCCTGTGGCACCTACAGTGGGATTCAACAGCACTTTAAGGGGCAGTGCCACGGAAAAGGAATTGTTTACAGCCACACTGGTTAGAGGCTGTTTCTTAAAATGTTTTTTTCAAGTACCACAGAAAACTGCTGCAAAATGCCAATAATAAACGACCATTGCATCTGATGCACATGTTGATCCCGCTAGCTCACACCACACTGATGGTCTGTAAAGGATGCCTGTGATTCACAGCAGAACACCATTTACCCACTTCCTAAAACACGCCACAGATCTTGTCAAAATACAGACTACAAATCTCTTGCTTATGAGCATCTCTTGAAACACATCTCAAATTTGCTTTTCACAGGATCCATCTGTAAATCAGCACTATATTACACTGGGATTGTTAGCAGATGGCACTTGCACAGACCCACATCAACTATTTAAGGATGGGACTTAGAAGAGCAAACAATGCAGCTCTTTGTGTCAGAGACTGCCCCTAAGCATTTTTACACCACCATTCACAAAAACAATTCAATCCTGATGGAAGGGGCTCGGATCTATTACAGCCTAAAACATAAAGATCACTGCAGACAGATTTTACTCAAATGTTGAGATTCAACAGCAACAGCACTGTTACAATAAAAAAGCAACCCCAAATCTGAAACAGGAATAATTAGAAGCAGGCAATAGAGATCCTAGATGCACCAACTGCAGGACTCAGAAAGTGTTTTTAATAATAGATTGTCTACACACCTGCAATATTTCATCCTTAATGCTTCAGTTATTGAATATTTATACACAGAAATTACCCACTACATCACTAAATACATTTTTACGCTAGTACAAGAAAAACTCCAGCTTCCATTATTGCATGGAATCTTTCCTATTTTGAAGTACCACAATGGGCATTCTCCTATTCAAAACTTCATGCTAGCTCTTCATAAACCATTGGGAGAGAAAAGTCCCAAATAAACCAAAACTAAACCCCAATGCATAGAATTAATTAACTCAAACAACACCACTACTACCTGGCAACAAAAAAAGATTTGATGTCTCTGTGATACTTTCTTCTAGTACATTACTCAAAATTATTCATATTCAGCAACTACTCCAGCAGCAAATAAACCCACCAGTCCATCAGAAATGAATGAAATTATGACAGAACCTTCATGGAAAATGTAGCTGTTTTGTAGAAACTGCATAGAAAAATGTCTCCAAGTTTTCTTTAAGTGAAAACCTGGGTGTAAATCCAGGCTCCCACTCATGATATCCAAGAATTTACTGCCAGGAGAACACACCAAGCTTCGGCACACAAGGATACAGGGACACAGACTGCTGGGTGCTCACCCATCCCTCGCACCCACACTTGGAACCATCTTCCTGCTGAGCTGAGGACAAGAAGTGACTGGAACAGCCCGGGTTCTCCGGCTTCACTGCAAGGCATCCAACAGCCCTGAAGCTCCAAAGGGAGCTCCGAGCATCGCTCCCTCCTCGGGCCCAAGGGTCACCTGTGCCAGGTGCGCCAGACCACCACCTCTGTCCTGAGAATACACAAGGAGCAGTGCCAGGCAGGGACTGCAGATCACCATGGGTGGCAGGGAAAAAAGAGCAGGCAGTCTTCCATGGGAGAATACATGGAATAGGAGTGAGGAGTGACCACGGAATGTGTTAAGATGCCCTCATAGGGATCCTACTGCTCTTGGTTCAGAACATGAAAAAGAAGTGGGGAGACATAAATCACAAACTGGTTGCAGGGACCAGTTATCTGGATAAAATGCTACACAACTGCTGGAAAGCTTTATGGATGACTAATTACCACTTGCCAAGTAATCTGGACGTGTTAGGGGCAGCCTAGTTATCTCTCAGAAATTACGGAGTGCAAACCGAGTCAGTGCAAACTGCAAAGTGGAGCATCTGCCAGTAAAACCCGGCATTTACGCAGTTGTTACAAATTGGTTACTCTGTTGCATGCGGGTGGAGCTGGGCTCCCTGCAGGCAGCACAGGGGGTGCGGAAGGTGGGGCAGTTCCGTCCTGCTGGCCCCGCGGCCTGGGGGAGGCAGGGGTAGCTCCTTCCTGCTGGCCCCGTGGCTCGGAGGGAGGCAGGGGCTCCGTGCTGCTGGTCCCACGGCCCGGGGGGAAGGTGGGGGGCTCCGTGCTGCTGGGCCCACAGCTCAGGGGGCTCCCGTCCCCGTGTGCCACTGGTGCAGGAGCGGGGTGGCCCCATCCTCTCCTCCCACCACCGCCGCTGGTGCCAGCGGGCTCCACGCCCCCCTGCCACCACCGGGCAGTGTCGGGCCGGGGTGACCAAGCCCAGTGGCAGCGGCGGCTGGCCTCGAGTGGCCCCACAAAGCGGCAGTGCCGAGCTGGGCCACCCGGCCCTGTCGGCAGCCCCCGAGCCCGCATGGCCGAGCTGAGCCAGTAAACCCCGCCCTGCCGCAGTTCTGTTACTATTTGGCAACTTTTTTGCACGCGGGTCCTCACTGCGAACGACAGAACGGCTTATATTTGGGTGCGGCTAATTTATGGACAAAGAACGAAATGTTTGCCAACACCCAGAGATGCGGCTTATACTCAGTGCGGCTTGTATTCGTGAAATTACTGTAATCTGGAGGCATGATAAAGAAAATTCTGCAAAAAGGCTCACAGACCTACAGTTTAATGCTGGTATATATTATATTATATTATATTATATTATATTATATTATATTATATTATATTATATTATATTATATTACATTACATTACAGTAATTTCACGACCATAAGGCGCACCGGACTATAAGGCGCACCCACCAGGAGTCGGCAAAATTCGCAACTTTGTAGATCAGATAAGGCGCACCGGACTATAGGGCGCACTTTTTTTTTGCCCCGAAGATCCGTGCCGCGCGCAACAAAGTAACGTATTAGTAACAGAATCCCGCCATGGTGGAGTTTACTGGCATGTGCTTAGATTGGAAACATTTTAACAGATTGGTGTAGCCTTTAAACGCAGTCCCAAGCGCCCTCTCCGTGCGCAGGGCCCGACACTCCTGCCCGCCCCCGGCTGGCGAGGCAGGGCTTGGGGCGGCCGCGGTTCGGGGTGGCCACGGCTCACATCTCGGGGTTACTGCGGTTCAGGGCGGCTCAGGACTGTCCGTGGCTCAGGGCGGCGTGGCACTGCCCGCTCCCTCTCTTCCTATGTGGCTGCTGCTGACCAGGGGCTGGGCAGTGCTGCCCAGCCCGCACGGCGACTGCTAGCTGAGGGCTGCCAGTTCCCGCCCCCCCTCGCAGCTCGGCGCTCCCGTGGCACCGCCCCACCTCGCGGTTTGGCTCACGGCTCGCGCTTTTTTTTTGCTGCGAGGAGCTGCACTGCATGCAACAAAGTAAAAAATTACTGGCAGGGGCTCAGTTTGCAAACATTTTTCACAGATTGGTGTAGCCTTTAAACGCAGCCCCAGGTGCCCTCCCCGTGCTGCGGGTCCTGGCACTCTGGCCCGCCCCAGGCTGGTGCGGCTCCTGGTTCCCACTGCGCAGCCGCGGGTCCTGGTTTCCCCTGCCCAGCAGCTGCAGCTGCTGCGGGCCCAGGCACTCCCGCCCGGTGCTGGTTGGCACAGCTCGACTTCTTCTACCTCCTGCGCCCGGGTGGGGACTGGCGCCGGCCAGTTTCCCCCGCCCGGCACCGCTGGGCTTCTCGTCCCTCCCCCGCCCAGCGCGGCCCGGTTTCTCGTTCCTCCCACGGCTGCAGCAGCCGCGCCGCTGCCGATTTCCCCCGGCCACAGGGGCCGCACCGCCGCCACTCTCCCCCAGCCGTCCGAGTTGCACCACCGCTACCCCGATGCCGTTGCCGGGTGGGTTCTGCTCAGTTTTGGGCTGTTGCGGGCTCGCACTTCTCGTTCCCCCCGCAACTGGGCCTGGGCCGCCCGGCTTCTCATTTCCCCCATGCCCGGGCCGGGGCCAGTACTGCCCGGCTTCTCGTTCCCCCCGCGCCTGGGGTGGCGCCGCCTGGCTTCTTGTTCCGTCCGGGTCGGGGCCGGCGCCCCCTCCCTCTCTGAGTGGCTCCTGCTGGCTGCGGCTGCCCGCTCCTGCCCCTCCTCGCGACTCGGCGCTCCTGCGGCACCGCCCCCTCATTGTGGCTCACACTTCCAGTTTGGCAAATTTCACAACTTTGTAGATCAGATAAGGCGCACCGGACTATAAGGCGCACTTCCGGGTTCGGGGAAAAATTTTAGTCAAAAGGGTGCGCCTTATAGTTGTGAAATTACTGTACATTACATTATATTGTTATATGCTATGGGTTTGATATATGAAATCTGCTTTTATGCCTTGATTTTCCTGAATGTTTGTTTTGGCTTTTACACAAGTGAATGCATGCAAAATTTGAAGATCTAAGGTAAAGTCATTCTATAAAGGATATGGAAGAGACTGGCCTTGGGTCAGCAATATGTCAGCAAGACACAGCTGAGCCTTTATTACTGAGAGGAAGGACAGCCCTGCAATAGAGGGGGGAGCCCAGGCTAATATTCACTAGAACCACCTTAGGTTATTGGGTGATCCTTAGGTAGGATCAGTTAAAAAATGCAGTTTAGTAACAGATCAAAAACCTTTAAAACTGTGTGTTTCTGGAAAAAAAGCACCTTGTGTCCCTGGCATGCACAGCAATGGAAAAGAGGAGACACGATCCAAGGGGAATCCTTGTTTGTTTATCCAAATGTAAGAAGACACTTGAAATAAATTAAGCCCCAAAGCAATGGGGTGGCAGTGAACTTACAGGCTATGGATTTACTAAGGTACGGTTGATCCAGGATTTTGAGCAATTTTCAAACTACATGTGTTACAGGAGACTCATGCAGACAAGATGCACTCTCTTCCCATCCACTGAGGATGAGCAGAACAATAATAATTTACTAATAATTACTAGCTCTATGTTCTGACAATGACCAAAGTGGGTTTTTACCTTGTGTGTTTGCAGCATGTAAACAAAGAGTCATGGGACAAAAGCACAACTCACCTATCTAAATGGCTGACCAGATTGGGATTCCTATTCATCTTCATGAATTCATTGACTTTTAGTTTTGTCTTCTTCAGTTCATGGAGATTTATTTTCCTTATGGCCACCTAAAATGACATTGAAAATCAGTAACTTGACAAGTTCAGGCAGGAGACCAGAGTGCACATGGAGTGAGGGATTTTGCAATGACACAGCTGAGCTGAGCCAAACTGCCTTGTGATTAGACATGGGAGTAATTTGGAACTGTCATTCAAACATTTCTCTGCTCCCTTGGGAGCCAGTTTCAGGACATGTGGCCACAGACGTTTTGCGTTGTCCACTTGGTAACAAAGGTGGCGTAAATATCACCCACAAATCTCTGACCACACTCTCTGCTGATCTGTGTGGGATTCAGAAGTAATCTGTGCCTTGGTACACTGTGGATACATCTGGGCCCCCTTGCCCTTCTCTGGACACGCTGCAGCCCCTCAACGTGTTTCTGCTCCAGAGGAGCCAGAATTGGACACAGCACTCCAGCTGCGGCCGCAGCGCTGCCCAGCACAGGGCACAGGGCACTGCCCTGCTCCTGCTGCCCAACTATTGCTGACACAGGCCAGCATGCCCTTGGCCTTCTTGGACACCTGGCCACACGCTGCCTCACGTCCAGCTGCTGTTCTGCGGCATCACTGCCTCATTTTGTCCTAGGGAGCAGCCCATGCCCAAAGTTGCACTTTTACCTTAAAATACAGCATCGGGAATTCCAAGATGTCTTTCCTGTTCTTAGCAACACAAGACAGCAGTCCAAGGATTTCAGCTTTTCTCCTTTGCCAGACTCCAATGGCATTTTCAAACGGAGTTATCAAGGCAGGTCACACAAGAGAAAGTATCCAGACACACATGTAGCCTCTGGGTTTTGTCCCAGAAATGGGGCCACAACTATGCAGTTCTCGTCCTTTGCCACACAGGATATCAGTAGGCCCACAGGGATTCACGGACAACACAATCATCTCTTTGCAGCTTGTCAAAGACAGGCGGACTCAGACTGCACTCTGCTACTTGACCCCTCTGCCTGAAGAGGCAAAAGAACCACCTGGCAATAAAGGCACCACATCTCTCACTTCAAGCGGCAACTCCAAAATGTGTCTCTGAAATAGTCCCACGTAAACACACTCAAGAAGCTCGTGGGGACAAAGCACCCCAAAGAGCAGGTGAGCTCAGATCAACCAGTTTTGTGCCTCTAGCTCCTTGGCCAGTCTGTGCACTGCGACAGGCTCTCTCCAGACCACAGTGTCCCCTACGCATTCAACAAGGCTGAGCTCAGTGTCCTTGAAATGCCCCCTCCCCTGAGCCAGGCAGCCTTCATGCTCCAGCCTGGCCCCTCTCACAATCCCAGCAACATGGGGTCCAAACACGACAGATCATAGCCCATTTTCCAGCTCTCACTGCCTCGGGCCAATTGCTTGCTCCTGGTAGGACTCCAGCACTCAGCATCCACCCACACCAACAGCAATTCTGCCTGCTTCAGAAATTTGAAGTTCTGTCCTGCAGGTAATGACAGCAACAGCAAGAACTAGGCACTTACGGCCTCAGGGATCTCCAGACTGTAAGTGTAACAGCATCTGAAGACATCAGGTCAGTTTCCTCATTTTTGGTTTCTTCTCCCAAAGCGGAGCAAGTCACTGGATAGTATTCTAGGTCTTCAGCCCTCTGTGGACAGAGAGCATTATAAGGGACACGTTATTACCTGTCATACAAAAACGAATTTCTCTTCAGCTCTACACCTGCTTTACAAAGGCAAAATCAGGAACTGTCATAGCAATGGGATTCTAAGGCATTCCGGCTACATGAAAAGGGACTGCTTCAAAGGAACTGTATATGGCTCCAAATTCAATATTCCACCCCGGCTACTATCAGCAAGCAAAGTTCTCTCTGAAAATCCAGTTCTCAGGTCTTTCAAGCACTGAAATAGAAAATGAGGAATTAGCCAACTGTTGCTGAAGAAGACATGGAAAACTAAAACAGTATCAGAATCTCACCATGTACTGCAAAAGCAGCTCGTCAGCAAAAGCACCTTTGCTTGCTGAATAAAGACAAAATGAGCAGGGCTTCTTCTCCTGGCGAACCAACAACCCAGCAAAGAAAATAATCAAAATGGCACCGACTGCAGAGTCTAAGGCATCTCAATGTCTTGAGGGGATGCTTGGCATGCAAACAGCCCGCGTTGGGAGCACCGTCATCTAGGCATTTTTGGAAGTGTGCCTGCAAGCTGCCTCATGATCCTCCCTTTCCCCAGGCTAAAGCTCCCTCAGCACCCTCTCATTCAGCTTGTGCATCCAGCACTCCCCAACTCCCTTGCCCTTCTCCGCACATGCTGCAGCCCCTCAATGCCTTGCTGCTTCCCAGAAGCCCTCAACTGCGGACAGCACTCCAGTTGTGGCCGCAGCGCTGCCCAGCACAGGCCACAGGGCACTGCCCTGCTACTGCTGCCCCACTCTTGCTGACACAGGCCAGCATGCCCTTGGTCTTCTTGGTCACCTGACCACACTCTGCCTCATCTTCAGCTGCTATTTCGCAGTGCCCCTGGCTCCTTTTGTCCCAGGGAGAAGCCCAGGTTTAAATTTGCACTTTTGCTGCAAAATACAGCATCGGGAATTCCAAGATGTCTTTCCACTTCTTAGCAACACAAGACGGCAGGACAAGGATTTCAGCTTTTCTCCCTCTGAAGGCTCCAATGGCATTTTCAAATGGAAAACAGGGACACCACACAGGAGAAAGTATCCACACACATGTAGCCTCTGGGTTTTGTCCCAGAAATTGGACCACAACTATGCAGTTTTCCGCCTTTGACCCACAGGACAGCAGTAGGCCAACAGGGATTCACAGAAAACACAATCACCTCTTTGCAGCTTATCAACGACAGGTCGACTCAGACTGCGCACTTCTACTTGACCCCTCTGCCGGAAGAGGCAAAAGAACCACCTGGCAATAAAGGCACCACATCTCTCGCTTCAAGCTGCAACTCCACAATGTGTCTCTGAAATAGCTCCAGGTAAACACACTCAAGGAGCTCGTGGGGACAAAGCACCCCAAAGAGCCTGGGTGCTCAAATCAACCACTTTTGTGCCTCTAGCTCCTTGGCCACTCTGTGCATTGTGACAGCTCTCTCCAGACCACAGAGTCCCCTACGCATCCAACAAGGCTGAGCTCAGTGTCCTTGAAATGCTCCCTCCCCTGGGCCAGGCAGCCTTCATACTCCAGCCTGGCCCCTCTCCTAATGCCAGCAACACGGGGCCCAAACAGGACACATCATAGCCCATTTTCCAGCTCTCACTGCCTCGCGCCAATTGCTTGCTCCTGGTAGGACTCCAGCACTCAGCATCTACCGACACCAAGAGCAATTTTGTCTGCTCAGAAACTTGCAGCTCTGTCCTGCAGGAATGACAGCAACAGCTAGAACTGGCACTTACGGGCTCGGGATATACAGATTGTCGTGTGACCACTGCTGAGGACTTCAGATCTGTTGCCTCATCTTTGGCCTCTAGCCCAAGAGCTGAGAAAGTCACTGGATAGTCTACTCTGGGTTCAGACTTCTGTGGACAGAGAGAAGCAGAAAGGACATGTCATTACCTGTCATTTATAAGCTAATTTCTACTCAGCACTACACCTGCTTTACAAAGGCAAAATCATGAACTGTCATAGCAATGGGATTCTAAGGCATTCCGGCTACATGAAAAGGGGTTGCTTCAATAGAAATGCATATGGTTCCAAATTCAGTATTCCACCCTAGCTACTCTCAGCAAGCAACGTTCTCTCTGAAAATTGAGCTCTGAGGTCTTTCAAGCTCTGAAATGAAAAATAAGCAAATTGCCAGCTGTTGCTGTTGCACACATGGAACACTACAGCACTATGAGAATATCACCATGTACTGCAAAAGGAACTCTTGAGCAAATGCACCTTTGCTTGCTGAATAAAGACAAAATTAGCAGGGCTTCTCCTCCTGGCGAACCAACAACCCAACAAACCAAACTATCACAATGGTACCTACTGCAGCGTCTAAGGCATCTCAATGCTGTGAGTGGATGCTTGGCATGCAAACAGCCCGCGTTGGGAGCACCGTCATCTAGGCATTTCTGGAAGTGTGCCTGCAAGCTGCCTCATGATCCTCCCTTTCCCCAGGCTAAAGCTTCCTTAGCAACCTCTCATTCAGCTTGTGCTTCCACCCCTCCCAAGTCCCTTGCCCTTCTCCTCACATGCTGCAGTCCCTCAATGCCTTGCTGCTTCCCAGAGGCCCTCAACTGCACGCAGCACTCCAGCTGCGGCCGCAGCGCTGCCCAGCACAGGCCACAGGGCACTGCCCTGCTCCTGCTGCCCCACTCTTGCTGACACAGGCCAGCATGCCCTTGGCCTTCTTGGCCACCTGGCCACACGCTGCCTCATCTTCAGCTGCTCCTGACCTCCACCTTTGGCTCCTTTTATCCCTGGCAGCCCACGAGACGCAAAGTCGCAGATTTGACTCAAGACACACCATGTGTAATTTCAAGATGTATTTCCTGTCCTTCGCCTGAAAAGCCAAGAGAGCAGTGCCAGTTCTTTCAGCTATGTACCCTCTGCAGGCTCCAATGCCATTTTCAAATGCAGTTATCAAGGCAGACCACAAAACAGAAAGCATCCAAAGACACATGACGCCCCTGCGTTTTGCCTCAGAAATGCACCCAGAATATGCAGTTTCTGTCTTTTGCAACACGACCAATCAGTAGGCTGATAAGAATTCTTGGAAAACACAGTCCTATCCATGAAGCTTATCAAAAACAAGCAGACTCAGACTGTAAACTGCTACTGAGTGCTCTGCCTCAAAAGGCAAAAGAACCACCTGGCAATAAAGGCACCACATCTCTCGCTTCAAGCTGCAACCCCACAATGTGTCTCTGAAATAGTCCCAGCTAAACACACTCAAGGAGCTCGTGGGGACAAAGCACCCCAAAGAGCCTGGGTGCTCAGATCAACCACTTTTGTGCCTCTAGCTCCTTGGCCACTCTGTGCATTGCGACAGCTCTCTCCAGACCACAGAGTCCCCTAGGCATCCAACAAGGCTGAGCTCAGTGACCTTGAAATGCCCCCTCCCCTGGGCCAGGCAGCCTTCATGCTCCAGCCTGGCCCCTCTCCTAATGCCAGCAACACGGGGCCCAAACAGGACACATCATAGCCCATTTTCCAGCTCTCACTGCCTCGCGCCAATTGCTTGCTCCTGGTAGGACTCCAGCACTCAGCATCCACTGACACCAACAGCAATTCTGCCTGCTCAGACACTTGCAGCTCTGTCCTGCAGGAATGACAGCAACAGCTAGAACTGGCACTTACCGCCTCGGGACAAACAGACTGCGGCGTGACCACTGCTGAAGACTCCCCGGCAGTTTTCTTTCCTATGGCTGCTTCTCCAGGAGCTGAGACATTCACTGGATAGCCAACTATGGCTTCAGACCTCTGTGGACAGATAGAAGCAGGAGAGACACGTCATTGCCTGTCATTTATAACCTAATTTCTCTTCAGCTCTACACCTGCTTTAAAAAGGCAAAATCATGAACGGTCATAACAATGGGATTCTAAGGCATATGGCTCCTAATTCAATATTTCACCTCGGCTACTATCAGCAAGCAACATTCTCTCTGAAAATTGAGCTCTGAGGTCTTCCAAGCTCTGAAATGGAAAATGAGCAAATAGCCAGCTGTTGCTGCTGCACACATGGAACACTAAAGCACAATCAGAATCTCACCATGTACTGCAAAAGGAACTCTTGAGCAAAAGCACCTTCGCTTGATGAATAAAGACAAAATTAGCAGGGCTTCTCCTCCTGGCGAACCAACAACCCAACAAACCAAACTATCACAATGGTACCTACTGCAGCGTCTAAGGCATCTCAATGCTGTGAGTGGATGCTTGGCATGCAAACAGCCCGCGTTGGGAGCACCGTCATCTAGGCATTTCTGGAAGTGTGCCTGCAAGCTCCCTCATGATCCTCCCTTTCCCCAGGCTAAAGCTCCCTCAGTACCCACTCATTCAGCTTGTGCTTCCACCCCTCCCAACTCCCTTGCCCTTCTCCGCACATGCTGCAGCCCCTCAATGCCTTGCTGCTTCCCAGAGGCCCTCAACTGCACGCAGCACTCCAGCTGCGGCCGCAGCGCTGCCCAGCACAGGCCACAGGGCACTGCCCTGCTCCTGCTGCCCCACTCTTGCTGACACAGGCCAGCATGCCCTTGGCCTTCTTGGCCACCTGGCCACACGCTGCCTCATCTCCAACTGCTTCTCCTCAGCGCCCCTGGCTCCTTTTATCCCAGGGAGCAGCCCACCCCCAAAGTTGCATATCTGCCTTAAAATACAGCATTGGCAATTCCAAGATGTCTTTCCTGTTCTTACCTATACAAGACAGCAGTCCAAGGATTTCAGCTTTATCCCCCACTCAAGGCTCCAATGGCATTTTCAAATGGAGTTAGCGAGGCAGACCACACAAGAGAAAGTATCGAGACGCACATGTAGCCTCTGGGTTTGGACCCAGAAATGGGGCCAAAACTATGTAGTTTTCGTCCTTGGCTACATAGCATACCAGTAGGACCACAGGGATTCACGGACTACACAATGAGCTCTTTGCAGCTTATCAATGACAGACGGACTCAGTCGGCATTCTGCTACATGACCCCTCTGCCTGAAGAGGCAAAAGAACCACCTGGCAACAAAGGCACCACATTTCTCATTTCAAGCTGCAACCCCACAATGTGTCTCTGAAATAGTCCCAGCTAAACACACTCAAGGAGCTCGTGCGGACAAAGCACCCCAAAGAGCCTGGGTGCTCAGATCAACCACTTTTGTGCCTCTAGCTCCTTGGCCACTCTGTGCATTGCGACAACTCTCTCTAGACCACAGAGTCCCCAAGGCATCCAACAAGGCTGAGCTCAGTGTCCTTGAAATGCTCCCTCCCCTGGGCCAGGTAGCCTTCATACTCCAGCCTGGCCCCTCTCCTAATGCCAGCAACTCGGGGCCCAAACAGGACACATCATAGCCCATTTTCCAGCTCTCACTGCCTCGCGCCAATTGCTTGCTCCTGGTAGGACTCCAGCACTCAGCATCTACCGACACCAAGAGCAATTTTGCCTGCTCAGAAACTTGCAGCTCTGTCCTGCAGGAATGACAGCAACAGCTAGAACTGGCACTTACGGGCTCGGGATATATAGATTGTCGTGTGACCACTGCTGAGGACTTCAGATCTGTTGCCTCATCTTTGGCCTCTAGCCCAAGAGCTGAGAAAGTCACTGGATAGTCTACTCTGGGTTCAGACTTCTGTGGACAGAGAGAAGCAGAAAGGACATGTCATTACCTGTCATTTATAAGCTAATTTACTCTTCAGCTCTACACCTGCTTTAAAAAGGCAAAATCATGAACGGTCATAACAATGGGATTCTAAGGCATATGGCTCCTAATTCAATATTTCACCTCGGCTACTATCAGCAAGCAACATTCTCTCTGAAAATTGAGCTCTGAGGTCTTCCAAGCTCTGAAATGGAAAATGAGCAAATAGCCAGCTGTTGCTGCTGCACACATGGAACACTAAAGCACAATCAGAATCTCACCATGTACTGCAAAAGGAACTCTTGAGCAAATGCACCTTCGCTTGATGAATAAAGACAAAATTAGCAGGGCTTCTCCTCCTGGCGAACCAACAACCCAACAAACCAAACTATCACAATGGTACCTACTGCAGCGTCTAAGGCATCTCAATGCTGTGAGTGGATGCTTGGCATGCAAACAGCCCGCGTTGGGAGCACCGTCATCTAGGCATTTCTGGAAGTGTGCCTGCAAGCTCCCTCATGATCCTCCCTTTCCCCAGGCTAAAGCTCCCTCAGTACCCTCTCATTCAGCTTGTGCTTCCACCCCTCCCCAACTCCCTTGCCCTTCTCCGCACATGCTGCAGCCCCTCAATGCCTTACTGCTTCCCAGAGGCCCTCAACTGCACGCAGCACTCCAGCTGCGGCCGCAGCGCTGCCCAGCACAGGCCACAGGGCACTGCCCTGCTCCTGCTGCCCCACTCTTGCTGACACAGGCCAGCATGCCCTTGGCCTTCTTGGCCACCTGGCCACACTCTGCCTCATCTTCAGCTGCTCCTGACCTCCACCTTTGGCTCCTTTTATCCCTGGCAGCCCACGAGACGCAAAGACGCAGATTTGACTCAAGACACACCATGTGTAATTTCAAGATGTATTTCCTGTCCTTCGCCTGAAAAGCCAAGAGAGCAGTGCCAGTTCTTTCAGCTATGTACCCTCTGCAGGCTCCAATGCCATTTTCAAATGCAGTTATCAAGGCAGACCACAAAACAGAAAGCATCCAAAGACACATGACGCCCCTGCGTTTTGCCTCAGAAATGCACCCAGAATATGCAGTTTCTGTCTTTTGCAACACGACCAATCAGTAGGCTGATAAGAATTCTTGGAAAACACAGTCCTATCCATAAAACCTATGAAAAACAACCAGACTCGGACTGTAAACTGCTACTGAGTGCTCTGCCTCAAAAGGCAAAAGAACCACCTGGCAATAAAGGCACCACATCTCTCGCTTCAAGCTGCAACCCCACAATGTGTCTCTGAATTAGTCCCAGCTAAACACACTCAAGGAGCTCGTGGGGACAAAGCACCCCAAAGAGCCTGGGTGCTCACATCAACCACTTTTGTGCCTCTAGCTCCTTGGCCACTCTGTGCATTGCGACAGCTCTCTCCAGACCACAGAGTCCCCTAGGCATCCAACAAGGCTGAGCTCAGTGACCTTGAAATGCCCCCTCCCCTGGGCCAGGCAGCCTTCATGCTCCAACCTGGCCCCTCTCCTAATGCCAGCAACACGGGGCCCAAACAGGACACATCATAGCCCATTTTCCAGTTCTCACTGCCTCGCGCCAATTGCTTGCTCCTGGTAGGACTCCAGCACTCAGCATCCACTGACACCAACAGCAATTCTGCCTGCTCAGACACTTGCAGCTCTGTCCTGCAGGAATGACAGCAGCAGCACGAACTGGCACTTACCGCCTCGGGACAGACAGACTGTGGCGTGACCACTGCTGAAGACTCCCGGGCAGTTTTCTTTTCTATGGTCGCTTCTCCAGGAGTTGAGACATTCACTGGATAGTCTACCATGGCTTCAGACCTCTGTGGACAGATAGAAGCAGGAGAGACATGTCATTGCCTGTCATTTATAACCTAATTTCTCTTCAGCTCTACACCTGCTTTAAAAAGGCAAAATCATGAACGGTCATAACAATGGGATTCTAAGGCATTCCGGCTACATGAAAAGGGGCTGCTTCAATAGAAATGCATATGGTTCCAAATTCAGTATTCCACCCTAGCTACTCTCAGCAAGCAACGTTCTCTCTGAAAATTGAGCTCTGAGGTCTTTCAAGCTCTGAAATGGAAAATGAGCAAATAGCCAGCTGTTGCTGCTGCACACATGGAACACTAAAGCACAATCAGAATATCACCATGTACTGCAAAAGGAACTCTTGAGCAAATGCACCTTTGCTTGCTGAATAAAGACAAAATTAGCAGGGCTTCTCCTCCTGGCGAACCAACAACCCAACAAACCAAACTATCACAATGGTACCTACTGCAGCGTCTAAGGCATCTCAATGCTGTGAGTGGATGCTTGGCATGCAAACAGCCCGCGTTGGGAGCACCGTCATCTAGGCATTTCTGGAAGTGTGCCTGCAAGCTCCCTCATGATCCTCCCTTTCCCCAGGCTAAAGCTCCCTCAGCACCCTCTCATTCAGCTTGTGCTTCCACCCCTCCCCAACTCCCTTGCCCTTCTCCGCACATGCTGCAGCCCCATGCCTTGCTGCTTCCCAGAGGCCCTCAACTGCACGCAGCACTCCAGCTGCGGCCGCAGCGCTGCCCAGCACAGGCCACAGGACACTGCCCTGCTCCTGCTGCCCCACTCTTGCTGACACAGGCCAGCATGCCCTTGGCCTTCTTGGCCACCTGGCCACACACTGCCTCATCTCCAACTGCTTCTCCTCAGCGCCCCTGGCTCCTTTTATCTCAGGGAGCAGCCCACCCCCAAAGTTGCACATCCGCCTTTAAATACAGCATTGGCAATTCCAAGATGTCTTTCCTGTTCTTACCTATACAAGACAGCAGTCCAAGGATTTCAGCTTTATCCCCCACTCAAGGCTCCAATGGCATTTTCAAATGGAGTTAGCGAGGCAGACCACACAAGAGAAAGTATCGAGACGCACATGTAGCCTCTGGGTTTTGACCCAGTAATGGGGCCAAAACTATGTAGTTTTCGTCCTTGGCTACATAGCATACCAGTAGGACCACAGGGATTCACGGACTACACAATGAGCTCTTTGCAGCTTATCAATGACAGACGGACTCAGTCGGCATTCTGCTACATGACCCCTCTGCCTGAAGAGGCAAAAGAACCACCTGGCAACAAAGGCACCACATCTCTCATTTCAAGCTGCAACCCCACAATGTGTCTCTGAAATAGTGCCAGGTAAACACACTCAAGGAGTTCATGGGGACAAAGCACCCCAAAGAGCCTGGGTGCTCACATCAACCACTTTTGTGCCTCTTGCTCCTTGGCCACTCTGTGCATTGCGACAGCTCTCTCCAGACCACAGAGTCCCCTACGCATCCAACAAGGCTGAGCTCAGTGTCCTTGAAATGCTCCCTCCCCTGGGCCAGGCAGCCTTCATACTCCAGCCTGGCCCCTCTCCTAATGCCAGCAACACGGGGCCCAAACAGGACACATCATAGCCCATTTTCCAGCTCTCACTGCCTCGCGCCAATTGCTTGCTCCTGGTAGGACTCCAGCACTCAGCATCTACCGACACCAAGAGCAATTTTGTCTGCTCAGAAACTTGCAGCTCTGTCCTGCAGGAATGACAGCAACAGCTAGAACTGGCACTTACGGGCTCGGGATATACAGATTGTCGTGTGACCACTGCTGAGGACTTCAGATCTGTTGCCTCATCTTTGGCCTCTCGCCCAAGAGCTGAGAAAGTCACTGGATAGTCTACTCTGGGTTCAGACTTCTGTGGACAGAGAGAAGCAGAAAGGACATGTCATTACCTGTCATTTATAAGCTAATTTCTACTCAGCACTACACCTGCTTTACAAAGGCAAAATCATGAACTGTCATAGCAATGGGATTCTAAGGCATTCCAGCTACATGAAAAGGGGTTGCTTCAATAGAAATGCATATGGTTCCAAATTCAGTATTCCACCCTAGCTACTCTCAGCAAGCAACGTTCTCTCTGAAAATTGAGCTCTGAGGTCTTTCAAGCTCAGAAATAAAAAATAAGCAAATTGCCAGCTGTTGCTGCTGCACACATTGAACACTACAGCACTATGAGAATATCACCATGTACTGCAAAAGGAACTCTTGAGCAAATGCACCTTTGCTTGCTGAATAAAGACAAAATTAGCAGGGCTTCTCCTCCTGGAGAACCAACAACCCAACAAACCAAACTATCACAATGGTACCTACTGCAGCGTCTAAGGCATCTCAATGCTGTGAGTGGATGCTTGGCATGCAAACAGCCCGCGTTGGGAGCACCGTCATCTAGGCATTTCTGGAAGTGTGCCTGCAAGCTCCCTCATGATCCTCCCTTTCCCCAGGCTAAAGCTCCCTCAGTACCCACTCATTCAGCTTGTGCTTCCACCCCTCCCCAACTCCCTTGCCCTTCTCCGCACATGCTGCAGCCCCTCAATGCCTTGCTGCTTCCCAGAGGCCCTCAACTGCACGCAGCACTCCAGCTGCGGCCGCAGCGCTGCCCAGCACAGGCCACAGGGCACTGCCCTGCTCCTGCTGCCCCACTCTTGCTGACCACAGGCCAGCATGCCCTTGGCCTTCTTGGCCACCTGGCCAACACAATGCCTCATCTCCAACTGTTTATCCTCCAGCGCCCCTGGCTCTTTCTTATCTCAGGGAGGCAGCCCACCCCAACGTTGCATATCTGCCTTGTGTGTGATACAGCATTGTCCAATTTCCAAGATGTCTTTTCCTGTTCTTACCTTTACAAGACAGCAGTCCAAGATTTCAGCTTTATACCCCCACTCAAGGCTCCATGGTCATTTTTCAAATGGAGTTAAGCGAGGCAGACCACAAAACAGAAAGCATCCAAAGACACATGACGCCCTGCGTTTTGCCTCAGAATGCACCCAGAATATGCAGTTTCTGTCTTTTGCAACACGACCAATCAGTAGGCTGATAAGAATTCTTGGAAAACACAGTCCTATCCATGAAGCTTATCAAAAACAAGCAGACTCAGACTGTAAACTGCTACTGAGTGCTCTGCCTCAAAAGGCAAAAGAACCACCTGGCAATAAAGGCACCACATCTCTCGCTTCAAGCTGCAACCCCACAATGTGTCTCTGAAATAGTCCCAGCTAAACACACTCAAGGAGCTCGTGGGGACAAAGCACCCCAAAGAGTCTGGGTGCTCAGATCAACCACTTTTGTGCCTCTAGCTCCTTGGCCACTCTGTGCATTGCGACAGCTCTCTCCAGACCACAGAGTCCCCTACGCATCCCACAAGGCTGAGCTCAATGACGTTGAAATGCTCCCTCCCCTGGACCAGGCAGTCTTCATGCTCCAGCCTGGCCCCTCTCCTAATGCCAGCAACACGGGGCCCAAACAGGACACATCATAGCCCATTTTTCAGCTCTCACTGCCTCGCGCCAATTGCTTGCTCCTGGTAGGACTCCAGCACTCAGCATCCACTGACACCAACAGCAATTCTGCCTGCTCAGACACTTGCAGCTCTGTCCTGCAGGAATGACAGCAACAGCTAGAACTGGCACTTACCGCCTCGGGACAGACAGACTGCGGCGTGACCACTGCTGAAGACTCCCCGGCAGTTTTCTTTCCGATGGCTGCTTCTCCAGGAGCTGAGACATTCACTGGATAGCCAACTATGGCTTCAGACCTCTGTGGACAGATAGAAGCAGGAGAGACACGTCATTGCCTGTCATTTATAACCTAATTTCTCTTCAGCTCTACACCTGCTTTAAAAAGGCAAAACCATGAACGGTCATAACAATGGGATTCTAAGGCATATGGCTCCTAATTCAATATTTCACCTCGGCTACTCTCAGCAAGCAACATTCTCTCTGAAAATTGAGCTCTGAGGTCTTCCAAGCTCTGAAATGGAAAATGAGCAAATAGCCAGCTGTTGCTGCTGCACACATGCAACACTAAAGCACAATCAGAATCTCACCATGTACTGCAAAAGGAACTCTTGAGCAAAAGCACCTTCGCTTGATGAATAAAGACAAAATTAGCAGGGCTTCTCCTCCTGGTGAACCAACAACCCAACAAACCAAACTATCACAATGGTACCTACTGCAGCGTCTAAGGCATCTCAATGCTGTGAGTGGATGCTTGGCATGCAAACAGCCCGCGTTGGGAGCACCGTCATCTAGGCATTTCTGGAAGTGTGCCTGCAAGCTCCCTCATGATCCTCCCTTTCCCAGGCTAAAGCTCCCTCAGCACCCTCTCATTCAGCTTGTGCTTCCACCCCTCCCAACTCCCTTGCCCTTCTGCGCACATGCTGCAGCCCCTCAATGCCTTGCTGCTTCCCAGAGGCCCTCAACTGCACGCAGCACTCCAGCTGCGGCCGCAGCGCTGCCCAGCACAGGCCACAGGGCACTGCCCTGCTCCTGCTGCCCCTCTCTTGCTGACACAGGTCAGCATGTCCTTGGCCTTCTTGGACACCTGGCCACACACTGCTCTTGACCCGCATGCCTGGGTACTTTAATCCCAGGCAGTAACCCAGATGCAAAATCACACATTTGATGTAAGATGCCGTAGGTGGAGTTTGAATATTTCTTCCCGGTGCTTAAGCAGGAAACAGCAAGACACCATTTCTAGGATTTCAGCTTTTCCCCTTCTCCAGGCTCCAATGGCATTTTCAAACAGACTTAACAAAGCACATCACACAATACAAAATATCAACAGACAAAGTGTCAGTGTTTAACCTCAGAAATTGCTCCTGAACTATGCAGTTTTCTGTTTTTTGCCATATGGCATGTCAGTAGGCCCGTAAGGATTCCTGGACAGCACAATCAGCTCTTTGAAGGTTATCAAAACCTGGCAGACTCAGACTGCATCCTGTTACTGATCGGTCTGCCTGAAGACACCAAAGAGAAACCTCACTATAAATGCACAAAATGTCTCATATCAACCTGGAATTCCACAATGGATCACTGAAATGATCCCAGGTAAACAAGTGCACACAACAAGCTCCTGACAAGAAGCACCTCAATGAGCCTGTGTCATCAGATCAACCTTTTTTTTGCCTCTAGCCCCACAGCCATCTGTGCAGCGCGACAGGTCTCTCC